>NW_027502872.1:0-43887 GCF_021521415.1 Bidens hawaiensis
CCGACAAGCAAACCAAAAGTCAACAAATATTCATTCAAAGCCTAGGCAACTAAAAAGGGTTTAGCCAATAATCATGTTCAAAATAATAATAAAATAAATAAGTTCAATACCCAAGTTCATAATAAGATTTAAAAACAAGAGAACCGTATTTGAATGAGTAGGTATGAACCCGAACACCTTTAAAAGAAATTGACTTGTGGCTGCTTTCAAAACCCAAACAAATATAATAATATGAACGATGTCTGCTGCTGTGTACTTTGTTCCAAGTCTCACGAAAATAACACAAATTCTTCAATGGACTTCCGAATCCCAAAGCTCTCCCGAAAAGAATAATAATATGTATTTGTCGACTGTCCTCTATAATGAATATATATGTGCAGTGGTTGCCGTGTCCTATTTCTTCTGCTCCACGAAAGAATCTCTCTTTTTTTATTAGGGTTCTCCACTCATGAACATATATCTTAGAAAGTGAATTAATTTCATATTTTCACAATAGCTCCTTCATGTTTCCTTTCATATTTATTTAGCTCCCAAAGTACTTTCCATTAATAGTTTCGTATGACCACTTTAATATGCGCACTGAGCAACGGCGTTTACGAGAATTTGGGGCGTTACAACACCAAGCTTCAATCATGTATCTTTAATGCTCCATAACCTGAAATTCAAAAGCATGCTTAAAGTACCCACTTTCTTACTAGTAAACTAAAAGAGCTAAATACAAAAATTATGCATGACTTATTCATTCGTTGGTTTCAAGTTTATTAAAAAAATTGTTTCATTTTAGCTCATAGTCTCTAGAAACCATTAAACTCGCATGTGAACCAAATATTAATAATATTCAATAAAAACTTGGCTCAAACGCACTTAAAAGTAGGGAATATTCATATAATAATATGTATATTTTAGACCACATCACATATGATTTAGAGTTCCAACCTTCGTCAATCAACACCGAACAATCATATTCTTCAATCTGATAACAAGACCCGTATATTCTTTAATCAAATCAACCCATTCAATAATTATCCCCTTCAACAGAAGCAATCCGCCGAATACTCGTAGCCAACATAGTCAGGATCAAAGTCCCTCAAAAAGAAGTAATCGGACAGACACTCGTATCCCACATAGTCAGGTTTCAATCTTGAACAAATCAATCCACAATCGAAGAACAATTGCAGTCTTGGACTCGGTCAAACGTAGCTTTCCAGTCACGTATTACCACCCGAATTGCAGTAATTTTTCAATAAACACTTGCGAAGGTAGGAAGATAACGATCAAATAAACTCTTTAAAGTTTTATCTCCTCCTTTTCTTGACAAATTAGGCAAGATCTTGAACAAATCTTCAAGAAAATTCTCGTTAACTTAGTCGGTTACTCCCCCTCGGCCCCTCGATATGCGTGAAAAGTCGGCCGGAAAATATATCACCAAAATTTGCCAGAAGAGTGTCCCGCACATTTGAAATATCCTCGAAAAATGTCGTTTAAGAAAATTTTCCGAAAATACTCTTTTTTTAAATCCTCATACGTTATCCTGGTCTTCATTCGCTACAACAGTAACACATTCGTCCAGCAACCATCGACATTCGTTACTCATGAACGAATACGTCTCATTCGTTAAACCCCATAACGAATGGCTTATACATTAAACCCACATTCGTTAAATTTCTTAACGAATGTCTCATATGTTAATCACCCTTACATTCGTATGAACAGTACACGAATGATGTCTCATTCGTTATGTCATCAATTCACCATTATTAGCCATCATACTACATCACGAAGCTTCGGATTTTAATCAGGACCATGAATATGTCATCAATTTCATCATTCATCCCATAATTCTTCCAAAATCCGTTCAAACAGTAAATTACCATGAAGAACACGAACGAACGTATCACAAGCAACCTCCGGCTTTGATACCAATTGTGAATACGTTATTACGAGCCAAGAATCTAGCCGTAAATCAATACGTTAAAGGTCGTGTTCATACATTAACATAATACTTTATTGATCATGGATGATGAATACATTAGGTGAGGAGAGATCTGGCAACATAACGTTACAGGTGATAAATATGGCACAGATCTCTAACACATTTGTTATAACCGTAGTAACAAATGAGACCTCTCATTCGTTAACAAGGTTAACGAATAAGGTCTTTCCATAGCCCATTTGCTAAACACCGTTAGCGAATGGGTATACATTAACGAATAAGCCATCATTCGTTACAATGTAGTAACGAATGGGCTCCTAACTTAACGGATGAGTCTAGTCTTTAACGAATGAGGCCTCATTCGCTAAACATGCTTAGCGAATGAGCCTTTATACATTAAGTATAAAGACTAAACTACCCCTAGCCTATTCGAACAGCTGCGGACACCAAATCCGTGCACTTACAACACATATTATCCGAGTAAAGTTGTTAGATCCGTTAAATATGACCTACAAACAGTAACGGGGAATTAGAGTTACTTATGAAGTTAGATACTCGCTACATGAAGATGATTCGGTTTTAAATTACTAAAATAATCATTATTAGATGAAACATTTTTATAAATCCAACATTTTGGTAATTAAAATCCGAAGAACTTTTGTAAATAAATATTATATTTTAAATAAAGTTTTCCGCTAAAAACAATCTTCAACTCTGGTATATTTACAAAATAGATACTCACTATTGATCACACGCCTAGCTAGGCCCATATATGAAGCCGGAAGTGACAAGACATAATGACGGAAAAAAGACACAATTACATAATTTTTGTTTAATTTTAACATAACAAAGTCATACTAAAATTAAAGATAAAAGAACACTTGTTACTATGGTAACATTTGTTTTTTACAAAAAATATCTTATAAAAAAGTTATAGAAATTTAAAATGATAGAGTAATTGTCATGTCACTGACATGTGAAAGAAAAAAAATATATACTATTACTTTTATGTCATTACCCCTTTGTTCTCCACAATATTTTTATAAATAAATATACTAGTTCCATGATTTCTCAAGTGTGTACTTGATATTCCAACACTCTCTATTTATTTATTTATTTATTTTTTATTATAGTGTTTCTATTTTCTTATCAAGTGTATAACAAATAACCCTAGCTTTTCGGGAATTGAAACTTAAAAACTGATTAACATTCCTTACAAACTAGTCATTATTACATCAACTACTAATAATTGTTTAGGCCACAGAAATCACAATGGGGCTCTTCTCATGTAAAAACTTGCCATTAGACCATACTAGTTCTCCAAAAGCATGACCTCTAACTACACTTGTACCATCAGCTTTCATGGTCAGCTCAAACTTCTGTTCTTCACCCTTTTTCCCAAATGCAAGAATGTTTGGTTTCACATCCACTGATATCCCAGCCGGGCTCTTAACATGAACTGTGTATGTATCGGGTAGGCCCACATTCGTCAATCTTCTTGTTACGGTGACAGTACCATTAAGTTTATGGACAGCTATGGAAGGGTAGTTGAAGTGTAAGAGACTGCTCTTTCTAGGACATTTGTAAGGTTGACCCGAAAACTTCTGGATTATGGTTTTATTGTATCCTCTAGTGCATAGGAAGTCAAGATAATCATTTACAGTTAGATTGTAAACTAGTCCTGGATTTATGGCACGATTTGGATTAATCTCTCCAGCTCCACGGGTAAACGGATCTGCCTCATTTTTAGTTTCATCCATCATCGGGTACCCCCTATTGTCTCTTATACTTGTTGTACAAATACACCACAATATATTAATTTTACTACTATATTAAAGCAAAATAATGTGAACGCATGACATTTTTCTAAAGTGTCCACATAGGATGACACATAAGTTATTTTTAAAATTAAACCTTATTTAAATCTATTAAATTAATTTGCTACATTTATTATTATTTTTTTAACTTCCTATATTAAATTTTCATTAATTCTTATTTAATGTGATTTCCAGAAATAAGAAAACATTTAAAGTTTATTTTTTTATTACGTCTTTTAAACTAAATTTTTAAATACTTTATTTAAAAATATTATTATTATAAAGATCCTTTTGATTTGCGTAAAACAACTAACATATGCCTAAACTATCAAATGTCTCTTTTCGAACGTGTGTACACCTAGATACCTAGAATTTGCCTCATGTAAAAATTTAGTTAAACTTGGCTTGACTTTTGATTAATTATTTTATCATTTTAAAACTTTAAAGTTATCCTTTCATACCATTGAATAATTAATATAGGAAAACCACAATTGTTGTGCAGTGTACAGTGAGATATTTGAAGGTTTTATGAACAATTTTTGTATTTAATCTTTTTTCAAATTTATATATCTAACTTTATACTATTAAAGCAATATGATTTTTTCACATGACATTATTATAGGGCCTTTACATAGGATGACACGTAGATGCCATGCGAGTGGTTTCCTATTTTATCAAGCCAATCAATTATGTTATATTTGGAAATCCCAAAAAATAAGTTATAGAAATATTCTAGATGCCTTAATACATTTCATTAAATATCCTATTTGTATGTTATAAGTTAACATTTGTTTACGTTTAAATATAATGATCTTAACATTTCTCTTAATCGCACGGGTCATTATCCAATGTTGTATTTAAAGAGTTTTTTAGAGATTTATAATTTGTAAAATTTTATTTATCATTATTTATATCTTATTAATTCATAGAGTATGTTATTATGTATATTACTAAATTTAACTTTTTTCTTGTATTTTTTAAACCTTCCGTGTATCACATGGGCTCTATCATAGTTAGTTATTAAACTAACATATCAAAGACTGATAATAACTAAGACATATGATCATTGTGAACTTCACCCGTGGTCATGATGGCAGATTTGATGGCTGCAGGGCTCCAGTCAGGGTGGACACTTTTGAGGAGACCACCAACTCCAGCAACATGTGGGCAAGCCATTGAAGTGCCTGATAATATATTATATGGTAATAATTTTTTTTATACGGAAATGCTGCTTGTACATCTTCGGAGAATGCTGCAATAATATTGACTCCAGGTGCTGTAATATCAGGCTGCACATTTTTATAAAATTAATGTAGTTAGTTTTCAACTAATACCCTGGAAAGATAAGTATCATTTGATAGATCAAACACCTTAAGAATCTCTGGTGTGATTGAATTCGGCCCCTTAGAAGAGAAGTAGGCCACAAATGGAGCTGGCTCTATGTCAATAACAGGTACAGGATGGGTTATGTACCCCAATGCAAATCTGTCAGTGACATATCATGTCAGAAAAGGGGGAAATATAGAGGTGGCAAAATGGGTAGGGTCGAGCCATGTTGAGTTGAAGATAGTTACTAGGTAGAGTTAAGGTAGGCATAGAGACGAAGCCCGTCAGCATATGTAATATGTACTGTGGGCAGCTCATAAGAATCAGCTATTATGTTGTCGGCACTTTCTTCATCATTGCAAACAATCATGCCAGCAGCACCAGCAAGTATAGCATTTAAGACTTTGGCAGGCGTCTCCACACGTCCACTCAGGCACACCAAGATCTTCCCTTTAACCTTTTGTGGGTCAAGTGTATCTTGATCGCAAAGCATTCTACACGCACACGCACATATATTAACCATCAGTATTTCAATAGAAAACCAAGAGAAACTAGGAAAATGTTTAAGGAAAATAAAAGTCCGTACGCATCCATCATTGTGGCGTTTATTACTTTAGCATTTGCAGCATTAATTAGAGTATAAAATCCAGAATGTGTCAAGGGTTTGGGCATGCTTAACCCCTGTTATTATAACACATAAAAACTAGATGTTATAAAGAAAACATGAAGGTAACTGGTAAAGTTAAGAGAATGGGTATGTAATTAACCTTCAAGTGAAGTCCATTAGCAAGGTGAAGAAAAGATCGAAACTCACGGTCGATTGTGCTAGCCCCTACGGTAATAACCCAAGGAGCCACATTAGAGACTGTTCCTTGTTTAGGTCCATAATTCCCGGCAGAAAACACAACAGTGATTCCTTTCATGACAGCATGGAATGAGGCAATGGCTAGACTATCATACATGTAATCAGTAGGCTCTCCACCAAGAGATGCTGAAATTACATCAACACCATCATGGATGGCGGTTTCAAACCCTTTCATTATATCTGCCATGTCGCATTGAGCTCCTGAAGAGGAAGGTGGCCAGCAAACCTTGTAAGCAGCCACTCGGGCATGTGGTGAACCGCCTTTGGCAGTTCCCATCCGGACTCCATTGAAACTCACATTTGGAACAAAGTTACCACCAGCAATTGATAATGTATGGCTGCCATGGCCCATATAGTCACGTGCGCTATTCATTGAAGAATTTAATTTTCCATATGAGGCCTGATAACCTTTGTTATAGTACTTGGCACCAATAAGTTTACTGCAAACGTACACCATCAACATATAACTAATAATCTATCTTTTTTTTTCTTTTAAATAAATTAAAAAAAATAATAATGCATCTTATATGCAAAATTGCATATATTCCCTTATAAACCTTATTAATTGCAAAGTATATATATCCCCTTATTTAATGATATTTTAAAGAATGACAAGTGTACCCTTTTGCTAAGTACCCCATAAAACCTATCAACTTGGTTGTGCGTCCCCTTTGGGTGAGAGGTCCAGGGTTCGATCCCTGGCAATGGCGATTTATTGTAAACAGTAGGAGGCAAGCTTAAACATTCAAAAAAAAAAAAAGTTATTAATTTACTTTGTTGTTATGCTACATCGAACATTTTTGAATTGTTAAAAACGGAATTGTGTGACCAAACAGCGACTCATTACACATTTGCATTTGTTTATCAGATGGCCTAGTTAATTTCAAGTAACATAAAGACCACCAGTTTAACGTTTTAATGCCTTTATACTTAATTTTTTAATAATTTTTGTGAAGACTAGATTACACATAGACTTAGTAAATAAAAAAAACATGATTGTTAATGTCACTTCAAAAGAAGACTAAAGTCTACATAGACAAAATAATAATAATAATAATAATAATAATAATAATAATGAAAAACGCCAAAAAAGAAAGTTAAAAAGCAGGGCCGGCTCTGAGAAAGCAAAAAAATTTTTGGGTCGAAGGCGAAAATTTTTTTAGGCCTTAAGTAAAAGGAGTATTTTGTTAAGTTTAAACAATTTAATTTTGATATGGCCTTATTTGGTTATAATTTAGGTTGTTTAAAAATATTTTTGGGCCTTAAGTAAAAGGAGTATTTTGTTAAGTTTAAACAATTTAATTTTGATATGGCCTTATTTGGTTATAATATAGGTTGTTTAAAAAACTTTTGTATAAAAATAGGGTTAAACATGTCTCAAATGAGACTAGAACTCATGACCTTTTAGCTGGAAGTAATAACCTTTTGCCACTATGCCAAACTAGTGATTATGTCATTGAGTTTAAACACTAAGTATACATATTGTTTTAATAAAAATACATATAATTAAAAAATAAATAAAGATTCGGGCCTAGCGGGGTGTCGGGCCTGTGGCCGTCGACCACCCGGCCACACCCTTAGTAAAAATGCAAAAAAGAAGATTAAAAAACAAATATAAAACTCATTAACTAAACACAAAAGAGAAACACAAAAGAAAGAATATGGAATATCTAAAAAAAAGAACTTTTAAAGAGAGAAGATAAAACAAAGATTTGGTTAAAAAAATAGGTAAATATAAAAATTTATTAATAAAGAGGTTTTGGGTTCAAATCCTATTTGAAACAAAAAAAATAGGGCTCAAGTTGGGTGGGGCTATCTCAGATATGAGTTTTCTTCTAAGATATGAGTTTTCTTCTAAAAGTGAAATGAAGATATAATCAACTTGTCCTTTATTCAAATTGGCCGATAAATATAAAAAAAAGAAAATGGAGAATTTTAAAGAATTATTAAAAGTAAGGAAAATATAGTGTTTCTTGTTGTTGTAAATAATTCACTTTGGCACGTGATCAAGTTTGGCGCTCAAGGTGTTTTTTTTTTTTTAAGGCTTAGTTTGAACTTAATAATATTAGCATTGTCAATATGGTTGTTATTGACCTGGTTAATAGGGTTGTTATTTTCCTTATTGTTTGTTTTGTTTACGTTAGGGGTCTGGCTATATATGCCGTATTTTTTTTCTTGGTCCATGCACTCTATGCATTAAGCATTAATCAATTGAAACCTTCGGATCATTCTCTTGTTCTTAATATGTTATTTTGGTCTTACTAAATCACTCTTGATCACCAACATTTATGGTATTAGAGCGGTGAAAGAAGACCATTTACAAGAACCACTAAGATGCAAGAAAATACAAGACAAGACAAATCAAAACCAAGTGAAGAGCACTCAAACTTGGAATAACAATTAGAGGGGTGAATGTTGGCCTTAATTGTGTGATCAAGTTTGATACAATGTTATGAGACAAATTTGTAATTAGTATAAAGTACAGTTTAGGGTGTTTTATGCAATATTTGTAAGTTAGGAGGGTCTTGATGTAAATATTAGGTGGTTATTGGCGGTTATAAGTTAGTTATGTAACTAGGAGGTAGTTATATAACCGCCATGGGTAGTTAATTTACCGCTTATTCGTTGTGTATAAGCAGTGCGTCAGTGTAAACAGAAAGTCGTGCCTTGTAACAGCGTTGTTCATATAATAAAAGTTCGTGTTTTGGGTTATCCCTTCTTGTGTTCATCTTCTTGTTGTTATGTTCTAAATTGTTGGTTAAATCTTGATCTTCTGAGTCCTACATTTAAGCACAAGTGTTCTTTATTGGTAGTGCAGCCATCACTTGGAGTTCAAAGAAGCAACATATTGTTGCTTTATCAAGTACTGCAGCACAATATGTGGAGGCCACAAGTGCCATTTATCAATCAATTTGGATTAGGAGACTGTTGGCTGATTTGGTTTGGAAAGATAAGGCAGAAACCATTTACTATGATAGCAAATATGCTATTAAGTCTTTTAAATACACCAATATTTCACAACATATCCAAACATGCAGGGTTAAAATTTCGTTTCATCAGGACATGATTGATCAAGAGCAAGTAAGGCTAGAATATTGTGACACTCATGAGCAATTGGCAGAAGTGTTAACAAATTAAGGGCCTCTCTCAAGAAATTGTGACACTCATGATTGATCAAGAGCAAGTAAGGCTAGAATATTGTGACACTCATGAGCAATTGGCAGAAGTGTTAACAAATTAAGGGCCTCTCTCAAGAAATTTTTGTCAACTTCAACTTCAAATTCAAGCTGGGAGTTATGGAATGTGAATTAAGGAGAGGTGTTAATGTGTTATTGTTAATTCACATGTTAATTGGTTTGTTTGGCACGTGATCAAGTTTGGCGCTCAAGGGCTTTTTTTTTTTTCAAAAAAAAAAAACGCTTAGTTTGAATTCAATAATATTAAGGTTGTCAATAGGGTTTGGCTATATATGCCGCCTTTGGTTCTTGTTTCATGTAATCTTTCGAATAAGAATTAAAAATTGAAAGCTTATGATCATTCTCATGTTCTTCATATGTTCTTTTGGTCTTACTATAAAGCTCTTGATCACCGACGTTTCTATATGTTAGACCCATTTTGTTATTAGTCTTTTGTATTGAATGTTAGGAATGGCAACGGGGCGGGTTTGGGGCGGGTTTTGCTTAACCCGAACCCGAAACCAAAAACCATCCCCGTACCTGCCCCATTACCCGTCGGGTTTAAATCGGGGATTCCCCGTTTGGTTTTTTGTACCCCCCCGACCCGCCCCGTCCCCGAACCCGAAAACCCGAAACCGATCCGACCCGACCCGAAATTGGTTCATCACATAACTGAACATTTATCGAAATAAACTTCTGCATCACACACATGAAAGCTGAAACAATGTGTTACAAAGGAAATAAAACCAAGTCTACATGGCCGAAAAATCATGCCAAATACACAAACTACAAACTTGCGACCAAATCTAAATACCAAATCAAACCAAATCATCCAAAGTCGTCGTGCCACTTTCTTTAGTACCTACCTACATTAAGAATATTTATCAATAAATCAACCAAGTTAAAAGAATAAAAGCTATGTTACAAAAATAGTAAATTTTATAAATATTATTACTTCTTCCACATCCATTTCATATTCAATGGTGCGGCAATATGCCTCGGTCTCTTCCGAACAAGTTTCTATATTTAATAGTAATAACATAAACATATATTCATGATTATGAAGATAAATAACATGAGTAATAATGTAATATTCAATATAGCGTTACCTCGAATCTCATTCAACAACCAACTTTGAGCACACATTAAAGCCTCCAAAGTTTTTGGGTGAAGTCGACTTCGGTGAGGACTTATTAATCTTCCACTTGTACTGAACGCAGATTCAGAGGCAACGGTGGAAACTGGAATTGCCAATACATCTTTTGCCATCCTTTGAAGTGTCGGATACTTACCTCCATTTGTCTTCCACCAAAGCAACAAATCCAGTTCTACTTCATCAGGCAAAAGATTTTCTTTCAAGTAGTTATCTAACTCTGCCATATCATTCAAGTCATCATTCACCTTAGCTTTGGATTTAATGTCAGATAGGAATTTTTGGAATCCACCAGAAGAACACTCTGACAACCCCGAACTGAATAAAGATGAACTAGAACCACCACCTATAAATTAATGTGAATCAAGATAAATCAAATATTAGCAATTTATATTTATACTCATTAAATATTAATATGATTATACCTTCATAGTAGTTTTTACCACGTGAGTTGGTAGATTCATATTCTTTAAAAAAAGCTCGGACAAAATCCTCAAGAGATTTAAACTCTTCCTTTGCCATTTCTTCACCGTATAAGGCAGGCATAAGCAACTCTACGTATTTTAGCTTGTAACGTGGATCTAAAACCGCAGCCATCCCCATAATCCCATGAATTACAGACCAATATTTATCAAACTTGATACTCATTTTATACGCCATTAGACTAATGTCAACAATAGAAGACTTAGTCCACTCCCGCATAGAAAAACGAATCTCACATATCAAAGGGAAAAAGACATTAGCAGTAGGATACTTGTTACCAGAAAACAAAAGAGTTACCCGATAGAATAGTTGTAGCTTGTTACATATCTCAGTTGCTAAGTCCCAATCAAGGTCCGTAGGCAAACTAGTATACCTGGGCTCTCTTTGCTTTAATCGCGTGAAAACATGTCTATAAGGTATAGCAACACTAAGCATCAAATAAGTAGAGTTCCAGCGAGTCTTGCAATCAACGATCAGTTTCTTTGTGTATTCCATTTCAAGTTGATTGGCTGCTTCCTCAAATTTTTGCTCTCTTTTTCCTGATGCAGACCAAAATAAAACACTATCTCTAATTCTTTCAATCCCATCCTCAATAACAGACAAACCATCTTGAACAATCAAATTGAGAATGTGCGCGCAACAACGCATATGAAACAACTCTCCTTTCCTCATGAGTGATCTCAATGGAAGCTTCTGTAGTAACTTGTTGATAATTGCATCATTTGTGGTACAATTATCAACGGTAAGAGTAGACACTTTTCTATCAATATTCCAATCACATAGACAATCATATAGCGTATCTGCAAGAACATCAGCTGTATGTGGTGCAGGCACATAAATAAACCTATATAAAATTTATGCATCAATATAAGTGTAAAATACATTTAAAGTTTTAAACTAACTTTATATTAGACTTGTACAATATATATGCTTTACCTCATGATTCGGCTTTGCAAGTTCCAAGAGTCATCTATAAAGTGTGCAGTGACGGCCATAAACCCTTTTCTTTGATGGTTAGCTGTCCACATATCAGTAGTTATTGCCACTCTACTTGTGATCCTCCCTAATAGTTTCTTAGTTTTCACCCTTTCATATTCATAAATTTTTAAAATGTCGCTCTTGATGGTATTTCGACTCGGAACCTTAAACAAAGGTTGAAGACCTTGAACAAACTTTCTAAAACCATGATGGTCCACCGTTGTAAGAGGATACTCGTGCACAATAATCATCTCCGCGAGATCTCTCCTTGAGTTGTCTGGATTAAACGTGTAGTTGGAGAGATATGATGAACTACCATCAACTTTCTTTTGCTCCATAATCAAGATGCTTTGTCGTATATCTTTAACAGTTCGTCTTGGACAACGTTCAAAATGATCTCGTAAATGCGATGTGCCGTTTTTGCTTGAACCTCCTAGCTTTTTCTTACAATAGTTACATTCCGCCTTATCTTCACCGTTCACTTTCATTAATTTAAAATGGTTCCACACGGCAGATCTTTTCCTTTTACCACCGACATTTTGACCATCTTCAAAAGTATCATCAAGGTTAGACTCATCGTGGGTAGTAAAGTTAGTTGGTGGTGGTTCATTAGAATCATGTACCCCTTCACTGCTTCCTTGAGGAGTAGAATAAGTAGGAGTGTTTGAAGCAACGGGAGTAGGAGTACAAGTGTCTGAAGCAAATTTATCACCTTGTGATGCCATATAGTTGTAGATGCAACTGAAATAGAATGGCACATAGAAGACTTTAAGCAAAAGCCAACTACAGGCTGCTAGAAGATAACAAATTAAAGACATAGTAAAGAGAATTAAAGAAGATTATACAATATGGACCAGTGGCTCGTGATTGCTAGTGCATGATAGATTGATAGGTCAATGTATACCAGCTACACTACAAATTAAGAGGCTCGACTGCTTTCTTCTATTATAGAATTTATAGAGGAATCAATGAGATTATACTTCATATGAATAGGCTTATTCATTAGTGGTTATGTCAATCATATTATTTAAAACACAAGAGAGTTAGCTTTAAACCTATTTTTCTTCAACTCACCTCTGCTTAATACTTGAAAATTTCTAAAAACATTATCAAGTTTCCTATCCAAAGTAAAGAGAACTAGAGAAGATTATATAGAATGGACTAGTGGCTCATGATTGCTAGTTGCACAATGGGTCTATGTATACCTGCTACACTACAAATTATTTGGCTTAACTGCTTTCTTCTATTGTTGAATTTATTCAAGAGTAAACAATGAGATCATACTTAATATGAGCAGGTTATTCACTGGTGTTTACATCTATTAATTTATTTAAAACAAAAAGAATTAACTTTAAACCTATTCTTCTTCGATTCGCCTCCGCTTATTACAGCTTGAAAATTCCCAAAATCACCATTCATAACCAATTTGAGACGTTGATTGTATATGGTTAGCATGTGTTTATCTAAACGGTTTGCATATTTGACTATTGAAATAGATTTGGATTGGAAACTGGAAATGTTTCTCAGTGTATGATTGATGGCTTCTTGGTGAATGAGATGGCGATTTAGGTTAACTTGATGAACTCTGACATGACATGACATGACTTCCGCTCGTTGTATTAAAAGGAGCGGTGGAGAATCGAATTAGCTCCTTCTAACACGACGACGACACAAAAACAATAATTAACAACCTAACGAAACACGAAAATCATCAGAGCTAAAAAAATTATTCAATGCAGCAGCTAATTAGCTAACCGAAATCAATAACTTCAATACGACTTACGTGTTACATATAATTCAATCGGAACTCATGTCAGAGTTAATCAAGTTAACCTAAATCGCCATCTCATTCATCAACAAGCCATCGATCACATACTTACAAACACTATCCAGCTCCAATCCAAACTCATCTCAATAGCCACAACACGCAAACTGCCAAACTGTCTAATTTGACTACACGTACTCA
This sequence comes from Bidens hawaiensis, assembly GCF_021521415.1. Taxonomy (NCBI): domain Eukaryota; kingdom Viridiplantae; phylum Streptophyta; class Magnoliopsida; order Asterales; family Asteraceae; genus Bidens; species Bidens hawaiensis. The sequence goes on from NW_027502872.1 coordinate 13,698, forward strand.
CCGAATACAATCAACAGTCAACTACAGTCTAATTATTCAATGCAGGAGCAGTTAAATAGCTAGCTAGCAGAAATCAATAAGTTCAATACGATTTACATTAAAACATGCAATTCGATCGGAATAAGTTCGTTAATATTTACGTTAACATAAGTTGGAGTGAAAACAGGTGAAATAATAATAATAATAATAATAATAATAAGAGAATTAGGGATCTTACAGGTGGTAGGATGAGAAAGCGGTGGAATGAAACAGAGACCGAGAGGCCATAGAGTAAGAATATGAATATAATTGAGGATAATATTAATATTAATATAGTCTATTATCATGGAAAGAGGAAACCCCTAAAACAAATTAGATTCCCCAAATCAATTATCATGTCAATCATCAATCGCAAAGAGAACGGTGTATCATACGATATGCAACAACAACAAAATTAGGTCAATTTCAAATGAAAAACCCTAAAAAAGGAGAAAACATACTTCGGTGTGTGTGTGATAGTGGGGAAGAAAAGAATGGTGTGTGTGTGTGATTAAAGAGTGAGATTACATACTTCGGCTGGGATCAAAACGAGGAGGAGGAGGGTGGTCCGGTGGTGCAGACGGCGATTGAGTGGATGGTGATGGTGGTGCAGACGGCGATTGAGTGAATCGGGGGCGGACTGGCGGTGGCGGAGTCTGGATGAGTGGATGTCTGGATGTAGGTTTAGGTTTTTAATATATATATATATATATATATATTATTTATATTTATATTTATATATTATATCGGGGTGGGTCGGGGCGGGGGTACCTGAACCCAAACCCGAACCCGAACCCGAAACAATCCCCGAAACAATCTCCGAAACCCGACCCGAAACCGAAAAAACAAAACCCGACCCGACCCGAAATAAGCCGGTTTTCGGGTTTCCCCGTCGGATTCGGGGATTTTTGCCATCCCTATTGAATGTATTTATTTCTCTTGGACTTTAATAGTTTTTTTTTGTATGTAATGGTTCAAAGGAAATGACCCAAGGGAAAAACTTATAATCAAGCCCATTGGGCATTATGGAAATAAAAAAAACTCTCATGCATGCTCCTTTATAAATAGGGAGCATGCCATGAGAAGCATATCCTTTTGCCAATTTGACTAACTCACATATCTTTCCTTCTCTTACTTTCTCTCGTCTCTCTTTCTCACTACACCCGAAAATAAACTCTCAAGATCCGAGACCACCTAGGTGACTTAATGTGATTTTCGCTAACACTAAATTTGGTTAATCCAAAGATTGTTGTTAGATCCACCCGCGTCGGGACCTAAAATTAATATCAGAGCTTTGGCTCACTAGTTGAGGGTTTTTGGATCACAACCTTGGGTTTTGATCTTGGGAATAGAAAAGAAGGGTTCTTACAAAGAAAGTTCACAAAAACTACAAAAAGAAGAAAAATACAAAAAGAATCGGGCAAAATCTTCATAATATGTCTTAGAATGTGTTCTTGGTGAAAAACAACAAGTGTACTAGCTTTAGATCCAAAAGGTTTGGGTTTAAAGTGTTAAGATTGGTGTTTACGGGTTTGAAAAGTGTTAAAACTAACAAGTCAAAATTTCGCTTCTCATGGCATAAAAATCAGTGTACCAACCTTTGACCCAGAACTGACAAGTTAGGTGGAACAGATCCCAAGAAAGATTTCTTCTAGAAAATCTGAAATTTTTCGCATCGCCTGGTTTTTCGCTTCGTTTACTTTTTCGCTTCGCTTCACTTACTTTTTCGCTTCGCTTCGCACAGATTTTCGCTTCGCTTGAAATGAGTTTTTCGCTTCGGTTGAAAAATTTTTTCGCGCGAAAAAGTTGTCTGTATTGTTTTTTTTTGTTTGAAGATTGTTAAGTGTTTGAGACTGCTAAAACCATGGCTAGTACTGATTCTGAGCCGTTGAAGGGTTATTTATTGTTGGAAAACCAAGGGTTATTTATTGTTGGAAAACCAAGTGGGAACACCTCAAAAACCTCCAAAGTACATGACCCTAGATGATAACTTTGCTGACTTTAAATGGAGATTCATGAACTATATCTCATTGACTGAAACTGATTTGTTGAGATGTTTTGAACAAGGTCTTCATGTTCTCGTGACTGTTACACAAGCTGAGGAACAACTAAAGGCTCCTGAAAATTATGATCAAAATGATAGGGACCTGTTAGCACAAGATAAGAAAGCATATCTCATTTTGACTGTTTGTCTTTCAAATGAGATCACTAAAACTTTACGTGAACACAGAAGTGCGAAGGGTTTGTGGGATGCACTTGTTGAGAAGATAGAGGGCAATGCTGAGATCAGGGAAAACAAGAAAGCCCTATTGAAAGAAGAGTTTAATATGTTCAATCATCGTTAGGGTGAAGCTGTATTGGACCTGGTGAAGAGATTTGAGAAGCTAATGGTGAGAATAAGAGCTGCAAGTGTAAACATCACCAACTCCGAGGTCATTCACAAGTTGATGAATTCATTGCCTTTTAGTTGGAGTACAAATACAATCACAATCAAGAGAACCACCAATCTGAATGCTATAACAAATAGTGATTTGATATCTACTATCAAGTCATTTGAGATGGACGAGCAAATGAGAATGAACAATCATTTGAGTTCTCTGAATCAAGTTGGGGTAAGTACTGCATCTACAATGCCAACTGCCTTTATCAGCACAACTCGGCAAAATGTGTACCCCGTGAACACTCCAAAGTACTCCTCAAGTGTTCCTCCACAGTCTGCTGCCTTTATCTCAACGGGAAGTCAATCAAGATCATCTGAGCCTAGCTCATTTCAGAAGGCAGTCGATAATGCAGTTGAGTAAGCTTTGAAGGCCCACGGAATTTCATCATCATCAAAGAATCAGTCAAGTAAAAGCACCAGCTACTGTGAAGCCCTACCATTGTTGAATGACTCAAACATCTTAATCGTTCATGATTTTCTGTCAAGCCATGAAGAGTTGATGCAAGGAAATCTATTGCCACCACAATTCGAGATAGGTGATATGAGATACATCAATCAAAAGGATCTCGAAAAGATGGATATCAAGTACCAAATGGCAATGGCCGTAACACAGAGCCACAAATTTCATGAAGAAGTATGGGAAAGATAGCTTCAAAGATTCTGACAGGAAGAGGATCGGGTTTGACAAGTCAAAGCTACGGTGCTATAACTGCAGTGAGATGGGTCACTTTTCGAGAGAATGCACGAATCCGACAAAGCCAGCCAATGATATTCGTGTGACCGAGGTGACTGAGGAGGAAAACAATAAAGCTGCCAAAAAGAAGCATGAGGTGCATAAGCCAAGCAGCTCAGCTCCAAGAATTGGTAATCATCCACACAAGGGCAATTCAAGTTCAAACACAAGGGCCCTTGTCTCCCAAACGGAGGTCCAGACTGGCATGGATTGGGATGATCAATTTCAAGAGCTGCAGAATCCTCTCAACATGGTAGGCATGGCTTTCACCTCAAACAATGAAGCATCCTCATCCACAGCTGCAAGTTCTGATGAATCACCCATTGATGAGGTAAATCACAATCTTTGCACTCAAGCCTGCATAAATAAGGTTACGTATTATAGATATCTTCAGGACGAAGTTTTGAAAGAAAATGCAAAACTTCGTCAATTAAATGCTGAATTTGTTAAAGCCGACAAGATTTATGTTGAAAAGATAAAAACTCACCATGATGATGTAGCAAATCTTAAACTTAAAAATTTTGTTAAGGAGTAAGATATCATCTATTATAAAAATATAATCAATGAGTTAAAAGATGAAATTGAGAAATTGAAACTTGATGCTTCTGATAAAAGAGAAAAGGGAAAACAAGTTGAAAGATTTGAAGCATCATCTGAGCAATTGGATGATCTTATTGGAGTCCAGAGAAGTACTAAAGTTAAAGCGGGGCTAGGATATGATTATTCAGCGGTACCTCCACCGATGAATGATAATTACACTAGCTTGCCCCACTTTAGCTATAATACTTTTCCAGACGAGGAAATGGAATACGGGGTTGGTAGAATACCAAAGCCTATGAAATTTGTTCTTGCTGCCTCTTAAACTGCTGCTCTAGTCCCATCATCTGATAAGTCTAACGTCAACGTGTCTTGTGTAGCAGGTGATGTAAATGGTGATTGTGGGAAGGTTAACCAGGGTTGTAAGACAAAAGGAGAGTTAGAATCCCGTTTTAAGTCTTGTGTGGGTCTAACAAAAACGATTAACAATCCTGTCTATAATAAAATGTGTGAGTCAATGTTAGGAAACTTAATGTCAGGATCCAAAGTTGTATTCTGTGAAACATCTGGTGATGACAGTTGTATAAATGATTGTAATGAAAGTGAATGTTCTTCATCTGATTCAGAATGTGAAAATATTTTTGATGAAACTATCGTAGCTAAGGTTGATGAACAGAACAGTCCTAGCTGCTCATCAACTAATCATCATTTTGAGAATTTGACTAAAGAGAAATCTAGTTTTGAAAATGAAAAACCAAGCACTTTTTGTAAATACGTGCCACCAAATTAAACTTCATTTTCTCAAAATACTTATAATAACAGTAGTTCCTAACATTATGATCAGTTTGATAATGGCTACTACTATTCTCAACAAAATCCGAGGCATTCAAATCTTTATGCTTCAAAATTTTCAAATGTTCATCATTATCATACAGATACTGGTTACACACACGTTAACCCTACTGCATCACCCTATCCCACATATCTCAGTGACCAAGATATCTATAAATGCATCCAAAGAAAATGTTGCTTCGTTTATGGCAATCCTTCTCACCTTGCAAGACATTGCAAAAACTGGCACAAGCAACAAAGAGATTCAAGATGTAAGTTTGGTCAAACATTTCCTATGTTTCATGCTCAAACTAAGAAAATGCCTAACCACAGTGAGATGGATTTAAGAGCCAAAAGAACTGAAAAACCCAAGAAACCTTTCTGGCTAACCCAAAGGGAACGGAAGCGGTTAGCAAAGGTGTCTGAAGCTGAAAAGCCCAAGAACCCTTCAAAGGTTTTCTCTAAGGCTAATCAAGAAGATTTTGTGGTTAAGCCTAAACCAAAACGAAGGCAATCCAGAAAACCGTTTCAAATTCGAGGGAATTTTAATTCAAGTTCCTCGAGGGATTGCTCTTCAGATTCAGACTCACCGAAAGACTATATTTTCAAAAATCATAAAATTAAACTTGGTGATTTTGTGTTTAATTTTCCTGAGACAAGTGCGTCTCGGGAAACCCTCCACTAACTGGTTGTTCGTGTGTGTAGGGTCAGCCTGGAAGGCCTGTCAACAGTATTTGGTACTTAGACAGTGGCTGCACCCGACACATGACAGGAGACGAGTCGCTGTTGTTTGACATCAAACCATTCGACGGTGGACATGTTTCCTTTGCCGGTGACATTGGAGGAGAGATCACAAAGTAAGGAAAGGTCTCGAATGGTACTTTGACATTCGATGAGGTCAATCTGGTGGAACAGCTCAACCATAACCTGCTCAGCGTCTCTCAAATTTGTGATAAGAAATTCTCAACCCTATCTTCAGAAAATGAATGTCTTATATTGAAACCAGGTTTCAAAGTCCCTGAAGAGTGGATCATGTTTCGTACTCCTAGGCACAATGATACCTACATTCTGGACATGAGAAGCAATTACTCCATGCGCTCTGCTTCTTGTTTGATGTCCAAGGCATCGGAGAACGATTCATCTTTATGGCATCGATGTTTGGGTCATGTCAACTTTAAGAACTTGAATAAGTTGGTTAAAGGTGACCACGTGAGGGGTTTACCAGTAAAATCTTTTCATTGTGCCGAAAAATGTTTATCTTGCTCTAAATGCAAACAGCATAAACTCCCTCACAGACCCAAGACCATCAATTCCATAACCTCCACTCCACAGTTGTTGTACATTGACCTCTTTGGTCCAATTCAACCAATGGCAATAGGTCGAAAAGCCTATTGTCTGGTTATTACTGACGATTTCTCGCATTTCAGTTGGACATTTCTGTTAGGGCACAAGGATGAAACATCACAGTTTCTGCTCAGGTTTATTGTGCTGGTTGAGAATCAAACTAACAAGAAAGTGAAGTGTATCAGGAGTGACAATAGTACAAAATTCTGCAACAAAGTGGTGAATGAATTCTGTTACAACAAGGGAGTTCTTCATCAACTCAGCGTACCTTACACTCCCGAACAAAATGGGGTGGCTGAACGAAGAAACCGTACGTTGGTTGAAGCCGCTCGAACAATGCTGTCATACTCAAAACTACCAGTGATTTTCTGGGGTGAAGCCATCAATGCAGCTTGCTTTACCCAGATCGTGTGCCCCTAAACAAAAGATTGAACAAGACTCCATATGAAGTCTTCTATGGAACGAAGCCAAGGGTAAATTTCTTCAGAACGTTTGGATGTCCCTGTACCATACTCCAAACCAATGCTGGAACAACCTCCAAGTTTGCTGAAAAGGCGGATGAGTGCTATTTTGTTGGTTATGCTGCCGAAAAATGTGCTTATCGGGTATACAACAAGAAAACCAGAGTGATCTTGGAGTCTTTCAACATTGATTGGCAAGAATTGAACCCTACCGATGCACACAATGGTCTGGACTGGATGTTTGATTATGAAAGCTTGTTCAAGCAGTTTCGTTGGATGTATGTGACACCCGTTGTACCAACGGTTTCCCCTGTTGCTTCCGTACCGGTTCAACCTGCTGATGATCAATCTGTTTTGATGCATGCTGTGTTGAGAGATCTTGGAGATGTCAATATAGCTGCTCCTGCACCCGTACTTAATGTACAACTCGTGGCTAATCCACCAGCCTCGGTTAATGATGTGCAGTCCTCTGCTGACACCACAGAGTTGCCCGTTTGAAGACATCACTGATTCTTATACTGATTCATATGTATCAGCCGACAACGAAGAAAATATTCAAGCCGAACAAGCAGAGCCACCTCCTGCATAACCAAGTGTGGTGGAATCTGTCCCCACACCTCCCTCAAAAGAAGACAATCAAGGTCCTGCCGTGGAGGTTGATGCATCAAATGTTCAGGTTGATCCCAGTCAGAATGAAGCTTCTGATAACACCAACACAACCTCTGTTCCAGTCGTTGTTGTCCTATTCTATGACAACCTATGGGAAGGTCCCATTGCCCCAGAACACATGGTTGATCAAGAAGAAGGCGAAATTGATCCACAACCAAGTGCTTCTGTCCCTGCGACCACTGTTTTTCATCCCATAGAGAGTCTGACCATCCAGCTTGAGGCAACACCAGTCGAGCAAGTTCCACAGTTACCGGTCCATTGTCGACATCCGACTGAGAACATTATTGGAGATCTGTTCGCTGGCATCCAAACACGCAGCACCTCTGGTACTATTAACAGATGTCTTTTTGCTTGTGTTATTTCACAGGTGGAACCCAGGGATTACAAAGTTGCACTAAAAGAGAATTGTTGGGTCGAAGCCATGCAAGAAGAGCTGTTATAGTTCAAGAAGTTGAATGTTTGGAGGCTAGTGAAGAAGCCAGAACATAAGAAACCGACGGAACGAAATGGGTGTTCCGAAATAAGAAAGATGACAAGGGGGTAATCATTAGAAACAAAGCCCAGCTTGTTGTACAAGGTTTTTGGCAACGTGAAGGTCTTGATTACGATGAAGTCTATGCACCGATAGCCAGACTGGAAGCAATTCGCATCTTTCTGGCATATGCCTCGTACATGAACTTCAAAGTGTATCAAATGGACGTGAAGACTTCTTTCTTGTACGGGAAAGTAAAAGAAGAAATCTATGTTAGTCAACCTCTAGGTTTTGAAAATCCAAGTCATGCTGATAACGTTTACCGACTTGACAAAGCACTTTATGGTCTTCACCAAGCACCTCGTGCGTGGTATGCCACACTGGCCGATCATTTAGTGAAGAATGGATACAAGAGAGGAATCGTCGATCAAACTCTATTTGTCAAGAAAGTCAAGTGTGATTTGATTCTAGTACAAGTTTATGTTGATGACATCATCTTCGGGTTCACGAATGAGAATCTGTGCAAGGAGTTCTCTGAGGTTATGCATCAGCGATTTGAAATGAGTTCCTTAGGGGAGATGACTTTCTTCCTGGGCTTACAAGTTGAGCAAAAGAAGAACGGGACTTTAATACACCAAGAAAAGTACGTTCATGACATTTTTCAGAAATTTGGATTCAAGGACTCAACTGCTTTCATGACACCAATCGCTACGCGACCTGTTCTCGCTCCTGATCCTTCAGGAAAACCAGTCGATCAACATCTCTATAGGTCAATGATTGGTTCACTGATGTATCTCACTGCAAGCAGACCGGACATCATGTTCCCTGTTTGTCAGTGTGCCAGATATCAGTCAGACCCAAGAGAATCCCACATGACGGCTGTCAAGAGTATTTTCAGATACTTGAAGGGAAGACCACGTTTGGTTCTTTGATATCCAAAGGAATCTCCCTTGGAACTTCATGCTTACACCGACAGTGATTACGGGGGATGCAACTTGGACAGAAAATCAACGTCGGGTGGATGTCAATTCCTGGGAGATCGGTTGATCTCATGGCAGTGCAAGAAACAAGTCACTGTGTCCACCTCCACAGCAGAAGCCGAGTACATTGCCGCATCCAGCTGCTGTTCTCAAGTGATATGGATCCAGCATCAGCTGCTGGATTACGGTTTAAATTTCTATGGAACTACGATCAAATGTGCTAATGAGGCGGCCGTTGCAATTGTTAAAAACCCGGTCCAGCACTTAAAGACTAAGCACATCGACATCTGAATACATTTTATTCGTGATTGTTTTGATCGTAAGCTTATCAATATAAAAAGGGTCCATTCTGACTATAACTTTGTAGATCTCTTTACCAAAGCTTTTAGTCGTGCCCGATTTTTGTATCTCGTTGAGTCATTGGGCATGATTTCTTTTGAGTAAAATTTATCTTTGTTTTAAAATTGTAAATATTTTTCAAATATGTCACAATTTTAGAGGGAGAAAATGAGTTAACTTTAACTCACCACAAAGATTTTAAATTTACTTTTAGTAAAACAAAAATCAAGTCACTTGACTTAACAAAAAGATTTTAATTTTTATATATAATATTAATTTCATCTTTACTCCTATTTAAGAAAATCTTAAGAAAACTCTAAAAGTGTTGTCCCGTTTAGAGGGAGGTCCTTGATAGAGGGAGTCGGTTATTTTAAAATTTTCAATTAAGAACTTGATCCGACCTATTGGAAAGTGATAGTACATTGGTATGTAATGATTCTAGCGCGTTAAAAGAGTAGAACAAAAGGCTACAAGGTCATTCATCAATGTGTAGATAGGCTTGACAAACAAGTCAGTGTTGGGTGATATAAACTTAAACTCGTGCCGTTGCTAGTGGCTATACATTTAAGAAGCGGTTGCATGATTCCGTGATAGTCATCAATGAAGGATGAAATGTAATTACACATGTCATACCTAAGTCTCTCTTTAACTGATCACAGTCGTCTTATAAAATTCGTGTCAATTTGATTCTTCATTTGAGTCAAGAAAAGCCTCATAGAAAGGCAAGAAAAAGAAAAACAAAAGAGTCAAGAAAAGAAAAAGAAAAACAGAAAAACAAAATGAAAAATCAGAAAAAGAGTCATTTAGGATTTTAACTTCTGCTTTATTTCTTCATTTATTTTGATTCAAGCCTTGGACTTTCTCTGTTTGTAGTCATACAAGATCTGATCGTTAAGGCCCTGAATCTTCTGCTTTATTTTAACTTTTCTAGATTGAGTCAAGTGTGCGAAGCACGAAGTATTGAGTACACAAAATCAAAGTGTCAAGTATGTTAATAAGAGTATTGTGATCAACTAAGAAAGGTTTAAGTCAAGTTGAGATGACATGTCAACACATAGTAAGCCCGAGATATGATGGAATCAGTAACATGTCTAATTAAGTGGGGACCACATAAGTTTCATGCCTAATTGAACCTCAAATGTATCACGTTTACTCCAAAACACTTGTCAAGTTAAACAAATGGACAATATCTGCAGTCGATGATGAATTTGTGTCACAATAATTTCAAAATGGAAATGCGATCTAGGGCTTTGCAAATCAATATGATTCCATATCACGATCGTTCTTTGCAAATTAACTAAAGAAAAGTTCTATGTAAATTAATTCAATAATACTCTTAACTTTAAAATGTTTTAAAATTTTCTTTTATTTTAGTTTATTTTGTTTTTGTTTTCTAAAATATTAAGTACCTGTACAGTTTAATATTTTAAGTTTTATTCTTAATTTTTATTATTGTCTTCGTTTGTTTTGTTTTTATGTTCTGTCTTTACTAAGAGATCGTTCTTGCAAACGTTAAAAGTCAAGGACAGACAAAAGAAAAATCAATTAAATAAACAAGTGCCTGGATTCGGTGAGTAAATGTTTTTTGGGTTTGAAAATGCAAATATTTTTAAAGATCGAGGACCGAGAGTGTATTTTTAGGTGAATACTCGCGATGTTTTGACCTTATCGCGAGATAGGCTGACCCTATATATAAGGGAAACCAAAAATATCTTTCACTATTCACCAAACACTTTTACTTTTTACTCTCTCTTTTCTCTCTCATCTTCATCCTTCAAACCCTAATCAGTTTCAAATTTTTCCAAGAATCCGGCCCTCTTTATCAATCATGCCGTTGAATCCAGAACATACACCAGCGGTATAACTTCATAAACATCTTAATTTCACTGTTCATCTTATGTTTCTGGGTTCACAGAGATCGTGGGGGCGGTTCATATGAACCGTCGGCCAGATCTGGAAAATGACATTCATATATGTGTTGTTCACATAATTAGAAACTGTTATTAGGCTTCTTGATCTTAATTATCATCATTAGTTTGTTAGATTCTAGGTTCAATTGTGTACAGTTTGTAGATCTAGGGTTATTTAGTAAGTACAAGGGTTCAATTGACCAAGCAAACCAAAGGGTTTCTAGGTCAATCTTTCCAGAAACCCAATTCGTGGCTAGGCGACACCATTGAAAGAAAAAGGAAACAAAATGGGACAAGTAGAACTTTTTCGCATAAGGTTGCGTTTCGCTTCGCATGCCCATGCGAAGCGAAAAGGAATTCTGTTTCGCTTAGCTTGCCCATGCGAAGCGATAAGGATTTCTGTTTCGCTTTGCTTGCCCATGCGAAGCGAAAGGGGTTTCTGTCTCGCTTCGCATGACCATGTGAAGCGAAATGAGTTTCTGATTTGCTTCGCATGTCCATACGAAGCGAAACTGGACCCCATGCGAAATTTTTCATGGGAAAAATCTATACTTAGAGAATTTTGAGAACTTTAACACTGAGACTACTGGTCTGGTCTTGGACAAATGGACTGTTTGAACTTTTGGACTGTTTCGGACTTAATAATTGTACATTTTGGACTTGTTGACTTATTATTTGACTAAAATCAACTTATTAACCTTTTAAAACTAAAATGTACATGATTCATTAACCATATAAAATTAATTAAGTTAGGTAATATAAAAATACTTATGGCATATGTATATAACCTATTATTTTGTTTTGCTTTTACTAAATGATGATTCTCATGATTTCATTGTCTAATTTCTGGGTCATAATCAATGTTGTGCTCTCGAGCTTCCAAAAACAAAGGAGGACAAAGTTTTCACATCTATGGTCAAGGGGCTTAAACAATCACCCCTTGCACATGCTATATCTGCTGACCCAGCTGTTTATTACAAGTGGGTTTTAGACTTCTGGGCTTTTCCCAAAATTGCTGATGATTCTCTATCTTTCACCACAAAGGTTGCTGGAAATGAGTTGACTATCACGGAAGGGGTTATTAGAAGGGTGTTAAAGATTGCTGATGAGCCTAATTATGCTTATGAAGAGGGTGATAGGAAGAAGTTGGAAGATTTTGTGATGAGTATAGGGTACGATACTGAATGGAGGAGTTTGGAGAAGAAACATCTACCACCATACTGGAAATTTCTTTTCCACATAGTGACACACTGCTTTGCAGACATACGTGGAGGATTCGACAGTATGAGAGTTGATTGGGTTCGTATCATGTTCGCTTTAAAAAGAAGGGAGGAGTTCAACTACTCTCGAAGGATATTTCTGTGTATGTTGGGAAATATCAGAAGTGAGGCAACCTGGCTCATGTACCCGAGATTTCTACAGATGCTGTTAGATGATATGATTCCAGAGGTTCCAAGACAGGGGTCAAAGAAGGCTAAAGACAAGAAATCTCTTCCTGAGCCTTATCACGTCAACGAGATCAAGACGTCGATCTTTGGTGTGTTGTTGAACACCAAAGGAAAGGGATATCAGTATGAGGGACCGCGACCGGGTCCAAAATTTGGATTGTTTGAGGAAACAGAGCCTGCTGGGGATGAGCCCTCTGTTGAAAGTGGGGAAATTCATGTGTCTGAGCCAGAGGTTGAGGCAGAACAAGATTCGTCTGAAGAGCCTTCTGAGGACCGTACGAAAGCTAAGCATGTTCTAAAGAGGAAAGCTACTGACAAGGGCAAGGTTGTTGATTTAGAGGAGGAAGAATAGGAGCAGCCGCAGCTGAAGCGTATTAAGAGACTTGGAGACTCCCAGAAGTCCTCCAAGCTCGTCGTCAAGCTTTCCTCAAAAGGTAAACCCTCTCCCCCTCTTGTAGTTACCAAAGAGACCCTAGCCCAAGTACTCAAAGACTTAGATGTATCTAAAATCCAAATCCCTACCTATAAGAAGCCAAAGACCAGAAAGAAAGCAAAATCCAAGAAAACCAAAACCTTACTCCACGACTCACCCGAATCCTCACCCAAACCCACTCCAATACACTAACCAATATCGACCTTCCTACTCCAAATACCACCCTCACCACCTCAAGACCAACCACGACCATCTACACCGACTGAACCCATTCAAACCGAATCCATAACCACACAACCTACCTCAATTTTCACATCCTCTATCTTCAGCTCACCAATCCAAACAACCAGCTTATGGAGCCAAACCGTTATAACTTCACCACCCCAATTCACAACACCACCTGCCAAACAACCAACACCACCCACCAATACAACTTCACCAATCCTTACCCAATCCATTACCCTACCTTTGCAAACAACCTCACCACCCACAGTGTCCATCACACCTCCATCCACCATCATCTCACCCAAACCCATTGCCCGAGGGAAGTCTTTGACACCTCCAGTATACGCCGATCCTATCCTCAATAGGATCGTCGGACTGGAGGAATCCAACGCAAAAAGGGCGGAACGAGAAATAATGCTCCTCAAGTTCATCAAAGATATGAAACAGAAGACGATTGAGGATGAGAAAGAGAAGACAGCTCTAAGGGAGAGGATAAGGGTATTGGAAGAGCAGAAGGAGGCAAGCGATGCACTTGCTGAAAATCAAAGATTGTTGACAAATACTTTCCATACCCGAATCCATAATCTGCAAGTGCTAATGAACCATGAAGCTTCTGAAAACGCTAATCTGAGGGCAAACCACTCCAGGCTTGTTGACAGGTTGGCTACACTTGAGAGAGATTTTCCAACTGCAAGTGCTCTCAGAACAAGTCTCAATAAGAAGATCGACGATGCAACAAGGAGATGGGATGTTGAGAAAGAGGCTACGAACTCCAGAGTTTCACATTTAGAGAATCAACTAGCATCCTCTGCCTCCCTTGATACACTCATAGCTGAAAATGCAACACTCAGAGCCGAGATGGAGGCCATTCAAGAAAAGGTGAAGGAGCATGATCGTCTCAATGAGCTTCAATTGAAAACGAATAAAGAGTTGGTGAGCAAGTATCAAGCGGCCTCAGACCTTATGGGTATTCATGAGGATGACTTTCATGGTCCGGAGGATCGACTTGATACAGTTTTCAGAAGTTGGAGAAGGTCTGGTTAGACTTCTCGGGCTGGTGGATCACAGCCTACCGTAGGTCCAAGTGTGGCTATGCGAGGAGTACAGGTTGTGGCATCTGAAGGTGAGGCGACTGTTGGATTTATAGTACAACAGGGTGGCCAAGCTGAGGGTGGAAATGATGAAGATAATGATGAAGATGATGAGGATGATGATGAAGATGAAGAAGACGACAATGTGCATGACAGCTTTGATGAAGATGATGATGGTGATAGTGGAAAAAGAGGAGACGGAGGGGCCAGGGCAGCAGGAGGTGGAGGTGGAGTTAACACTCAATCACCTCCACCCACTCAACATGATTATGAAGACCCTGCTGCTCATGATTCAGCTGGCAAAGTCAGGGAACACGACACACAGATCAGTGACATTTACAAAGAGATATTCCCTGAAGGTGATTTTGTAGGTATGTTGGAAGCCTTTATTGAAGCAGGAGAGGACTTGGAGCAGTACATTACAGCTAACACGGAGGAGGCAGTAGAAGACGACTACATCAACTACTCGCCAAATCCAGATACCCCTCCAGCTCAAATTCAAGCTTCAGAGACTTCTGCCGCTGATCCCGTCTCCAATCCAACCGCCGACTTGACACAGGAACCACCAAAGAAGAAGATAAAGGCTCATATTGTGTCAAGTCGTGCTTGTGCCCGCGTGCTCAACTACCCTTACCATGACGATTCGCTGATCGTCTACGCGAAATATAATAAGGAGAACAGTTGTTGGGCAATCAGAAGATACAGCGGCGATCTGATCTATCTTGACCACCACGAGCTGAAGTCGTTACCAGAGCTTGACATTAATTATCTACGAAAAGCTCTAGGTCATGGTGCGTTTGGGAGTACGTTAGAAAGTTGGGTCCCCAATTATCTACCTCGTCAAGCGAAAGTGGACTACAAAGATTTCAAGTTGAATAAGGGTCGCAAGTACAAGAACCCAAGGGAGATAGACCCAGCCACCGGAGAGCCACGAACAATGTGGAGATACAGGGCACCAAAGGATTGTCATTTTATTTATCATGGAGAGCCCTATCTTCCCAACATTCTCCGAGATTTCATTGGTTGGGAGTTTGATAATACAACCGGTGAGGCCGTCATCCACTGCCGTGATATGCACGAGATTCGAGTGTTTGACGAGCATGAGCTTATGGGTCTACACATTGAGGATGTGAAGAAGCTCTACAACTCACCGCTAGGAACCGTCGAGGATCCAGGTCGTCTGAATACAAATCGGATAGTTGAAGTCTTCAACAAGTTCGTACGTAGACTTGTTGAACTTCAACTAACCGAGGATGAATGTTTGGTCTACGACACCGACGGGTTCCAATACTAAGACTAGAGGGAGATTGTTAGACCCATTTTGTTATTATTAGTCTTTTGTATTGAATGTATTTATTTCTCTTTGACTTTAATAGTTCTTTTTGTATGTAATGGCCCAAGGGAAAAACTTGTAATCAAGCCCATTGGGCATTATGGAAATAAAGAAATCTCTCATGCATGCTCCTCTATAAATAGGGAGCATGCCATGAGAAGCATATCCTTTTGCCAATTTGACTAACTCACATATCTTTCCTTCTCTTACTTTCTCTTGTCTCTTTTTCTCACTACACCCGAAAATAAACTCTCGAGATCCGAGACCACTTAGGTGACTTAGTGTGATTTCCGCCAGCACTAAGTTTGGTTGATCCAAAGATTGTTGTTAGATCCACCTGCGTCGAGACCTACACTATAATTAGCTTTTATTAAAGTAAATCAAAATAGGTACAAGTGATATTTTTCATATTAAGGGTAGAGACATGCAATTTTATTTTTGGGTAGGATACATATGCAATTAACAATTTTGCAAAGAGAAATATGTGGTTCCTGTATTTTAATGTAATGCAAGCCCACAAGAACAAAGAAGTAATATGCTTACTTGTTACAAGGAACTAAGGTTTCGTTGTCACATCCTCCCTTCCACTTAGATGGAATGGGCCCATAGCCCTTGCCACTAAAGCTTTTTGATTCGGGCCAGACACCTGTTAGATTGATAAGCTTAAAATATTTAACATATAACACTCAAAATGGATTAGTAAGGTACAAAACAAGTTACCAGTGTCAATATTGGCGATGATGATATTTTCACCATAGTTTGCTTTTGGCCACAAAGAAGACGAACTCACGAGTCTTAAGAAATCCCAGGAATGGGTTGTATGTAAATATATGCCTTTATTCTGGATCACCGACACCACGTTCGGATGCTCTACATGTTATAAATGTAACTTAAATGCACATTAAAAATTTATGGAGAATAATTCATATATAAAACCGGACAACAGCACTAAATCGGGACGGGAGCGTAAATTTGGAACAGGAACTGATATTGTACCGTCCATTATACATGTTTTATATGCATACATTGTGTGAAAACCTAACTAATTATCATTCATATTTAATAATTGAAGGATTTTGGGGCTTCAAAGACAAAAGGAGCAATAAAAAGCAAAAATAAGCAAAACACAAGCGAAGTTGGGGAAAACCCTGAAAACTCGTAGTTGAAGCAAGGCCATATACATGAAAAACACAAAAGCTGGCAAACAAAGACCAGCATAGCCGTGCACACTAAGGCACACCCGTCCCCACTAAAGACTAAACCTTGCATAAAATACAAAGTGCAAAACATTCTAGAGACAAAAAAAACTGTCACTCTTTGTACAAGCACAGGTGTGCTTACTGACATGAAGGGACAAAAGGACTCGTCAATGGCATATTAGTTACTCGGAATAATTTGGAAGAGATCAATAATCTCAAGACTTTCCTGTATAAGGAATAATAAGGAATAATAATATTGGTGAATAAATCTCGGTCAAGTATATATTTAAAATGTATATTTGTGATTGCATTCAACCTTGATATTAGCTAGATCCATATGTTAAGCCTTTATTTTATCTCTTTCCATTTTGTAAATGTTCTATATTAATCTTTGTATCCTCTGTATTGAAATTATCAATCACACAATTTTATACCATTTTATCATTTGTTATATGGTATCTAGAGCCATATTGCTCCTCTAAGCATATCAATCCAGAAAAGCCTTTGTTTTTCATTTTTTTTTTCACAAACCATGTCTACTAGTATTATTGAGATCACTTCTCTCACACATCTTCAAGTCAAGCTCACTCCAACCAACTTTCCGATTTGGAAAAAACATGTCATGGGTACCTTAATTGGTCTTGATCTCGATAAATATGTAGATGGCTTAACCGAACCCCCACCGAAATTCCTTCCCAGTGATGTCACCAAACCCAATCTAGAATACCTTCCTTGGTACCGCTAAGACCAGATTCTCCTAAGCGCTATTATTGGAAGCTGTTCGGAATCCATTCAACCAATACTCGCCTCGGCAGAGACCTCGTGTCAAGCATTTAAGTGTTTGGCTGATACTTATGCAAGCGTCTCACAAACTTGAATCATCTCATTAAAATCGAGACTCGCAAAGAATCCCAGAGGTACAAGACCCATTCATGAGATGAAGGCAATTGCCGACGAAGTGGCGTTAGTAGACAAGTGGATTTATGAAGAAGACCTAATTGTTCGTATTTTAGGGCAATTGGGTGATGACTACACTAATATTGCAGCATCTGTAAGCTTCAGAGACACCAAAATCACATTTTCTGATCTATTTGCCAAGCTTGTAGATTATGAACGCACCTTGAATGAACTCCGGCCAACGTCGGTAGTCACGGTGAACAATACTCAGAGACAAAATGGACGGTTCTCCCATGCCCAAAGATTTGGAAATAACTCCAGGGCTTATAACAGGCCCAACAACAATTCTGGCTCCAAACAAAACTCCTTTCAAAGTCACAACAATGGGCCTAGCAACAACTCAAATTATCGTGGTAATCATAACAGTTTTTTTGTCAATTTTGTAGCATCCCAAGTCACGATACAAAAGACTGCAGGAAGCTAGCACGTTTTCTCAAAGACAACAACATTGCCATCTCCTCGTCATCAACTATCAACCCGACCGTGAACTCTTCCATGGCAAGCTCGTCGCTCCCGACATCGTCATTAATGTTTGATAGTGGGGCATCACATCATGCCACACACAACCAGTCCTTTTTACACAACCTCTCAGAATATGGTGGACCCGATGAGATCGTACTCGGGAATGGTAAAACTTTATCTATTTCTCATACCGGTTGTACATCTATTCCAACCGCTTCTCGCGCATTAAACTTAAAAAATGTTTTGCTTGTTCCTCATTTACGAAACCATCTTATTTTAGTCGCCAAGCTTTGCAAAACTAATCATGTTTCGGTTGAATTTTTTCCTTTCCATTTTTTTGTTAAGAATCTCCGCACGGGGCGCGACTCATGCGGGGAGTGAACGTCCATGACGTGTATTATGCAATCGCCACTTCGCAGCCCTCTATTAAGCACATCAACTCAAGTATCAAGGTGACAGGATCACTTCTCTCATGGCATCAGAAGCTTGAACATCCATCCATCAAAGTTCTAAAACTTTTGCTCAATAATTTAGGACTTGATTAAAATAAAATGTCGAATGCTTCTTTTCATTGTGATGCTTGTTCGTTAAATAAAAGCCATAAAATTCCTTTTGGTGAAAATTCCTTTAAAGCGTCTAAATCACTTGAACTTGTCTACTCGGATGTTTGGGGTCCAGTCCAAACCTCCAACGATGGATATGCATACTATGTCATTTTTGTCGATTTCTATTCCAAATACACATGGCTATATCCAATGAAAAGAAAATCGGATGTCTCAACCTTATTTCCACAATTTAAAATACTAGTTGAAAAATTTTTTCACACATCACTAGTATCGCTTTTTTCGGATAATGGAGGAGAGTATGTTGGGCTAATTCCTTATCTTCAAAAGAATGGAATTTCCCACTTCACAACTCCACCACACACTCTGGAACAAAATGGTGTTGCCGAACAACGCCATAGACACATAGTTGAAACCGGTTTATCTTTGCTCCATCATGCCAACGTGCCACTCACCTTTTGGTCCCATGCGTTTCAAACCGCCGTCCATCTCATTAACCGTCTCCCTACACAAATCCTAGATTTCAAATCTCCTTACGAGCGGTTTTACAACATCCAACAAAAGTATACAAAACTAAAACCGTTTGGTTGTTTATGCTTTCCATGGTTGTGTCCCTATGCCCCGTCTAAACTTCATCCTCGCTCCATAAAAATGTATCTTTCTTGGATACTCCTCTAAATCAGCCTACAAATGGCTATGATCCCGCATCTCATCGCATCTATCACTCACGACGTGTAGAATTTATTGATCACATATTTCCCTTCATATTGAATGGTGCCCTTCCAAACTCTCTCCCTACACCAGACACATTTATTCCTCCACCTATTGTCCACAAAAAACCACCACCACATACTCCTCCCACCCCATCAAATTCAACTACCCATGCACACGTGCCAAATTCCATGCACCACCCCTCCCTGTCTAATCCATTGCCTACTCACACAACTACAACCACGGCCGAAACCTCCCCTGCTACAGACACCATGCACTCACCCTCTCCATCCATACCAAACTCCTCATTTCCAATGACTCCTCTAACCGATACCTCTCCTACTACCTCAAATGCCAACGAGCAATCGCCACCTTCCACCACAACTTCTCCCTCTCTAACTACCACAGCCGACACCAACACCTCCTCTTCATCCACCACCTCCCCTTCCTCACCCACTCGTCCAAAACGAAACCGAAAACCCAATCCCAAATATTATAACCCGAATAATGTGAATATAACCACTCTCCACCCACTACCACCTACTCTTGAACCAAACACTCACAACCAAGCCTCCAAAGACCCACGGTGGCGCAAGGCTATGGACTCGAAGTTTAACGCACTCATTCAAAATCAAACATGGGAACTTGTACCTGCCAACTCCCACACACCAATTGGTTGTAAATGGTCTTCCGAATTAAGCGTAATCCCGATGGTTCTATTGAAAAATATGAAGCCCATCTTGTGGCCAAGGGCTTTCTACAACAACACGGGAAAAATTACTTTGACACATTCAGTCCAGTCACCAAACCCATCACCATTCGCACTATTCTCTCCATTGCTCTATCGAAAAATTGGTCGTTGCGTCAACTTGATGTTAACAACGCCTTTCTTCACGGGACTCTCCATGAGGACGTTTATATGACTCAACCACCTGGCTACATTAATCCTCAATATCCCAATCACATTTGTAAGCTCAAAAAGTCATTTCACCGTTTAAAACAAGCTCCTCGCGTTTGGTACATTGAGCTAACAAACTTTCTCCTACGCTTTGGGTTTCGTAAATCCTTAGCCGACACCTCTCTCTTTATCTACCAAAACCAAAAATTCACTTGCTATTTCATGGTTTACGTGGATGATATTGTTCTCACAGGAAATGATTCTCAGTTCCTTGACCACTTCATCAAAGCATTAAGCAATAAATTCTCCATCAAAGACCTTGGTATACTTCATCATTTCCTAGGTGTTGAAGTTATCCCCACGCCAACGGGTCTCTTCTTGTCTCCGCACCGTTACATTCAAGACATTCTCCAACAATTTCAAATTAACGGTGCGAAAGATTTCACCACACCTCTTAGCGCCACAGAACCCTTGTCTTTCAGTGACTCATCTCCTTCGGTTGATGCCACTCCCTTTAGGAAACTCATTGGATCTCTCCAATACCTAGCGTTCACTCGCCTGGACATTTCCTATGCCATTAACAAACTTTCTTAATTCATGCATAATCCACGCCAAACTCATTGGCAAGCTCTTAAACGAGTTTTCCGATACCTTAAAGGCACAATTCATCATGGTCTGTTTTTAAATCAAAATTCTCCTCTTACTCTCTCGGCCTTTTCCGATTCTAATTGGGGCGGTGTAAATGATGCTGGTCGGTCTACTACGGCCTATATCCTTTATCTTGGCACAAACATTGTCTCTTGGAAGTCCACCGTCAAAAGTCTGTTTCTCGCTCCTCTACAGAGGCGGAGTACAAGTTCTTAGCAAATGCCTCTGCTGAAGTCTTATGGACTAAAAATTTACTGTTTGAACTAGGCGTTCCTACAAATCACACGCCGCCATTATTTTGTGACAATACAGGAGCAACATATCGTTGCGCCAATCCGGTCTACCATTCGCGAATGAAACATATTGCACTTGATTATCACTTTGTCCAGGAACAAGTTTCAGCTGGTCAACTAAGAGTCCTACACATCAGTTCACAAGATCAACTTGCAGACATGCTCACTAAACCGCTTACGCGAGCGCCTTTTTTACGCAATAGGTCCAAGATCGGTGTATCCAACGGATCCTCCATCTTGCGGGGGCGTATAAGGAATAATAAGGAATAATAATATTGGTGAATAAATCTCGGTCAAGTATATATTTATAATGTATATTTGTGATTACATTCAACCTTGATATTAGCTAGATCCATATGTTAAGCCTTTATTTTATCTCTTTCCATTTTGTAAATGTTCTATATTAAGCTTTGTATCCTTGGTATTGAAATTATCAATCACACAATTTTATACAATTTCATCATTTGTTATATCCTGAACTCAACTTTCAAAATCAAAGATCTGGGAAGCCTCAATTATTTTTTGGGTATGGAAGTTCTTTACACTACCAAAGATGTTATCATGTCCCAATGAAAGTTTGCTAAGAACATGCTTTCTGAATTGGATACTTCCAATCTTGCTGTCACAAACTCACAATTGCCTCATCATTTACAACTTAAAGCTCATGAGGGACTTGTTCTTGATGACCCTTTACAATGCAGGAAGCCTGTTGGCAAACTTAATTACCTTACTTATACTCAGCCTGATCTTGATTTTATTGTTCAGTTTATAAGTCAATTCATGCAAGACCGGAGGATTTCACATTGGAATGCAGTGCTTCATACCCTCTATTATGTTAAAGGAACTTTATCTCAAGGATTATTCTTCAATAATAATTCTTCCTTTGATCTGCAAGCATTCTATGATTTAGACTAGGCAACATGTCCTAATGCTTGCCGATCGGTTAGTGGTTTTTATATTTATCTTGGGGGCTCTTCAATTTCTTGGAAATCTAAAACGCAACCAACTGTTTCTTTGAGCTCGGCTGAAGCCGAGTACGGATCTCTTCGACGTGTGACTGCTGAACTTGCTTGGTTGACAAGACTTCTCTCAGAATTAAATGTTTCTAAAGTTACCCCTGTCACACTTAATGTGATAGTTAGGCTGCAATCTATATTGCCAAAAATCCTATTTTTCATTAGTGAACTAAACACATTGAAATAGATTGCCATTTTGTTCGCGAGAAGTTACAAGACGTACAGTCTGGTGACTTTAGTGCATACCAAAATGAAGGATCAGCTTGCTGATATTTTAACTAAGAGCTTACCAGCACCTCATTTTCACTCGGTGCTATGCAAGTTGAGATTTTCTCAACCTCCAACTTGAGGGGGGAAGTGAACATATACGACGTATATGTATGTATGTATGTATATATATATAGGGGATGGTTCAGTGGAAAAATCATATTAGTGTGAGAAGTTGGAGAAGTTAATCTTGACCCTTAATTGTGTTTAATATATGGTCATAATTAAAATGGCAAAATTGTAAAATTGATGTCTTGTATTTAATTAATTTTAAAACAAAAGAGTAGTTTAGTATTTTATTGTGCAAGAGTTATTTAGGAAACATTCCGATTTTAATTGTATTCCTATTTTTGCCCAAAATATTAATCAACATAATTAATGATTGAAGATTCACATAGGCTTCGGATGAAATTAATGAATTTGGTGCATTATATTTTATAGTATTATCACGTCAAATGTTAAGGTTCTTGTTTATTTTAAAATCTTTTTTCTTTTTAGGTTTTTGATTGTATATTTATTTGTATAACTTGTTTCATGATCCTACAACCTACATCACTTGATCTTCTTTTTCCGTATTTTAATTGCTATGCTATTAGTGATTTTTTTTGTTTCAAAAACAAAATATTGGATTGATAACCGGTTTGTGTAGTTAAATAATATATGTTGATGCGTACCAAAACAAATGGATAATATATAACATACGTTAGGAATCATGAGTGTGGGTTTATTGTAGATGTTGGATATTATGAAGATTATATGTAGTAAATTTCTTTGTGTTTTAGGGTTCGTAGTGTGTACTTTGTATGTTAAAAAGGTTTGAGTGTAGGATGTTATATTGTTTATGTGTATGTTGGCAAATATTTATTGTGAAAGGTGTTTATGGTGCATATTGAAAGGTTTTTATGTAGGATGTTTTACTATTTTTGTTTATGTTTATTAGAAGTTTAATGTTGTGTAATTTATAGGTGTAATATGTGTATGAGAAAATGTTTACAATGTAGGATGTTGTATTTTTTTTTTTTTTTTTTGGAAATTAGTATTGTGTAGGTTAATATATCGTTGGAAAATCAGTATATCGTTTGTGTAGGGTATTATTAAAATGTTGTGTAGGGTATTTATAGAACGTTGTTTGTTCGGTGCCATATGTGTAGGCTATTTTGTGGTAACAAAAATATGTTTTTTTTTGTAGTATATCGTTTGTATATGGTATTATTAAAATAATGTGTAGGGTATACAACTGTGTAACTCTTGTGCCACATGTATAGGCTACCTCATGGATGGAAAACAATCCAAGTTTATTTGTATAGGTTATTTTGTGTAAGGTTTATCTTTTTTTCCCGAATAAAAACCTATATAAAAAACAATTGTGTAAGATTCTTTTCAGCTGTGTAGGTTATTTTGTGTGGGGTTCTATCAACTTTGTGTAGGTTGTTTTAGTAACATTTTCTTCTGTTGATTTTTTTTTTTTGTTTTAATGTCATGGATATGGCTGAATTAAAAAAAATACTCTATACAATTTGGTATAAAGAAAAATGATCATCTAGGTTGGTGCAAATATATTAAGTCCTATTCTATGATTGAATAGAAATTCGGATTGTTTTGACTAATCAATCTCGTCCTTTTTTCTAGTGTTAACCTATTGTTAAAATTATTATAATAGGTTAAATATGAATTTTACGGTACCAATATTTTATTGAATGATAAAAACAATTTGTGATGAAGAAGAAAATTGGATAAATAACAATATGTTAGAAAAATAATTACAAAGATAAATAAATATAGGCTTATAACTTTACTATAAATAATGTTACTAACCTAAATTAAAACTTAAAAGGTTTTACTAACCTACCCTTATGATTTAAGAAAATAAGAAATAAAAAGAAAAAATCTGATTGATTTAAAGGATTTCTCCAACTTCTCACACTAATATGATTTCTCCATTGAACTCAACTCTATATATATATATATATATATATATATATATATATATATGCGCCGTATATGTTAGTCTATATATATATATATATAACACAAACACATACGGCGCTTAAGTATATACGCCGCATATAGAGACTTAACATGGCCGGCTTAGAGTATGTGCGAGCTAAGCAATTGTGCAGGGTCCGTTGAGGTTTGAGGCCCATAATTTTTTAGTTTCTTTGAATATATTTTATATATTATATGAGTTTTTTATTTCTTTTAATATATTTTGAGGCCCATATTTATAATTCGTGCAAGGCCAACAAAGACCATTAAGCTTTTGGGGACGGCCCTGATAGAATATATATATATATATATATATATATATATATATATATATATATAGTTTGTAATTTTCCTTTTTGTAATTTTTCATTCTGATTGAAACAAAATTTCTAGTTTTTTCTCCGTATGTATTAAAACCTTTGTGTGTTTCCTTGTTTATGCATGCAATCATAAAACTATTATCTTCTGATTTCTAAGTTTGTTAGTTTATAATTCATCGAATAACCACCATGATTTTCATGCAATATATTAGCCAAATAAGAATATAATAAACCTGCAAATTGAGATGCATGTTCTTCGTCGAGAATCGCAGCAAAGCCGTTAAACTGTTTGTTGTACGAGTAAATCAAGGCCTCGTCAACCCTTTCTTTGCTGTTCCAAAACACATGAAGGAAAAATAAGTCACTTTGATTGAAAGTAAAGTTGTTATGTTTTGTTTTTGTATATAGATATAGCATTTACCTCCCTAATATTGAACCAAGAAACTCAAAGTGAGAATCTTTAATCTGAGATGCTTCGAATTCATGATCTAACCCTCCCAAGTAGACTATATAAGACTGCGAAAATCATAATTTATTGTTAAAATAACTTGAGATAAGTTCAATTCAATTGATTAGACTATTAATGTACTACTGGAGCTAAGTTGCGGAAGTTGAAGCTTAAAGGACTGAAGAAAAGCTTGAGGACAAGAGTCTATTGAAATATAATTCAAATTAGAAGTAGTTGCAGCACCTACTTTCCAGCTAACTAAGTTGAATAAAGACGTTTACATTCTGGTGTAGAAGTCCTAGTTTTTTGCTTATTTTGTGGTTTACGTTATCTTCTTTGGCTATTTAAGTTATTTGTGTTTTTCAAGTTCAGTATTCACTTTTCAATCATTAAAAAAACTTTCAAGCATTTGAGTTATCTTGTTCCTTGATTATTCAATTGTTGTGTTAATTTCTGCATGCTCATACCAACAGAGTCTGCCTTCTTGATTCTATGATAGCTAAAGTAGAACTTTCTTGACCCAAGACCCCTAAACCCCATTAACACTTTCTTGATCAACTACTATTTGGTTTTATCCTCCATTGTTGGAGTTCTAGTTGTATGAGATTGAGTGTTACTGGTCTTGGTGATCAGTTCTTGTTGTCTGTATTTTCTGTTTCATCTTATAGTAAAGATTGTACGTGTTTTTATCAGATCTCATTTTAGTGCAATTAATACTGCGGGTGGGTACTTAATTTGTGTTTCTAGGTATGATTCCACGTTTCATGACACATACATAAGAAAAGTTAATTTCAACAAAAGAAAAGGAAATGATGAAACCACTTCCATACATACACACATTGAAAACCCTTTCTAGCTGTGAAAACCTTGAAAAATGAAAACTATGTCACATGACATTTTTAACATTTTATTATGTTATATTCAAAAGGGCACATAGGTCATTTTGTATATTCACATCCCCCTCTCCTTGTAATTTGTGCCCATTATCTTCATACAATTTCTATCCACTTTCTATTTCTACTTTCTCTTTTCTCTATCTATCTCTCACCATTATCAACTACCTAAAGACAACAATGGTATTAAGCATCAACATAACTTTGCTACCAGAAAATAAATTCTAAACACGTTGATTGCCGCCATCATAGATTTGAACCATGGTTGTTCTAGTAAAGGATTTTGTTCCAACAATGGTGTGTTTCGGCCAAGAGTTGTAGCTTGTATGTGTGTCTCAGATTTGAACCATATTTGGTCCGACCAATGGTTTGTTCTGGCTAAGTGTTGCAAGTTTGTTTCGGGGAAACAGTTTGATTGTTCGATGGTGGCCGGTGGTAATGAGTTGCAACTCAGTCTACCATTGTGATGAAGGGTGATTAGTGGTTTCGAGTGATGTCCGGTTAAGAAATTGTTAGAATAATAATATTTTATCGAAGATAGTCTCAAATTATTAAAATAAACATACGTTATATAGTCACTATGGGGAAAGTATACGCTGAAAAAAAAAACACACGTTATATACTAACTATAAAATATGTTTGTAAAAACTAAACATACTTTATACACCAACTATGACATATATTTGTATAAAATAAACATAAGTCTATAAAATAACATACGTCTAACACGGACATACCTATAACTTAAAAGTTACTTTTAAAAGTACTTTAACCAAAATAAAATAGTGTTTCATATTTTTGGTTTCTTCTTCTTTACTCGACAAGCTTTGACAACCAACACCAACAAGTTGTAGCTGGACACTTCCTCGCCGACGCATATACATGACGAAAAACTCGAACAAACGCATCTACCCAACGGAAAACACTCGGTAGCCAGAAACACGAGATATTTTCTCTCTCTAAACGGTCGGACGCCGTAACGGAAAACTCGAACACCAACAAAAAATTGTAGCTTGACACCTCCTCACCGACGCATCTACATGACGGAAAACTCGAACAAATGCATCTACTCGACAGAAAACGTGTACTCAACTCGAACAAACGCATCTTACCCGACGGAAAACGCTCGGTAGCCGGAAACACGAGATCTTTTCTCTCTCTAAATGGTCGGACGCCGTGACATAGGTGGTGATGGTTCAACATTTTGTCATGATCATCATCATGCTCTTTAATTTGTTTGATTTTTGAAAGAGATGATTCAACATTTTTTTATTTTGAAATGAAAAAACTGGAAAAATTCTCAAAATAGGCCATTTGAGGAGGATGAGTCTCAAAATAGGACACAATTTTCAAACTTCCATTAATAATCCACCGAAATCCATTTCCGTCGAGACATTTGGTTTTCCGCCGATGATTTTCGTCCCCCAATGAAATAGTGACACGTGTAAAGACGTTGACCCCACCCATGAGATTTCAAAGGAAATCCGTCTGACTCGTGAGATTTCAAAGAAAATCCGTCTGACCCATGAGATTTCAAACCAAAACAGTCTCCTCCGTGAGTTTTTTGAAAAAAATTAAATCCACCTCATTCCATCATTGATTCACCACCGCCGCCGCCACTTGCCGGGGAAATGGAGAAGACAACGTTACCATTGATTCACCACCACCGCCACTTGCCGGAAAACGGAGAAGACGACGGAACCATTAATTCACCACCCCCACCGCCAATTGTTGGGAACCGGAGAAGACGACGGAACCATTGTTTCACCACCACCACCACCTCCACTTGCGGAAACCAGAGAAGGCGACGTGATGCAAATATGTTGATGTTGGAAGACGGCGGAGTTGATTCACCGAGAAATTGAGGCTAGCACAAAGACAACGGTGACCGGGTATGTTGATGTTGGATGGTGAAGGTGACGGTGGCTTGATATGGTGATGTTGGATGGTGAATACGACGGTGGGCGAAGATGGTGAATGCGACGGTGGTTGGAGATAGTGTAGTCGATGGTGGCTGGAGATGGTGATGTTGGATGTTGAAGGACGGAGATGGTGACGAAGATTAATCGGGATTATTTCAAAGAAATGAGGTGGTGGTGGTGGTGGTGAATCAATGGTGGATAGAGGTGAATTCAAACTTTTTCTAAATCTCACAGAGGAGATGGTTTTCAAGGAAACGGTTTTGGTATCAAAATCACGGGTCAGACGGATTTGGCTTAAAATCTCACTAGCCATACGGATTTGGCTTGAAAATCTCACGGGTCAGACAGATTTTGCTTGAAATCTCACGATTCAGTGGATCATTATGGGATTTTTCAAAGTTTTTCGTCTAAATTGGGAATTTCTCCCCTCACTTGGTCTATTTTGAAAATTTCCCCAAAAAAATTGGAAAGGTAAATGGTTATGAGGGTAAAATAAGGTGGGTTTATTATATTTTCAAAGTTGATTTGATGGGTATGACAAAAAGTATGTTCAAGTAAAAGAAAGCAATAAAGCAAATTTACACGTTTACCCTCATTTGTACTTTAAATTGTTTTTTAAACTCAAAAAGTAGTTGACTATTAACAATCTTTCAACCGTTGGATTAAAAGAATCTACGGATGGTATAGGATTTCGATGGTTTTAACCACTGAATTGGGCTTTCATTTTAATTATACCACTATATATTTCAGAAGTTTTTTACAGCGAGAAGTGTGAGAAATAATCACAACCAATCAAATTTTTTCTTTTTATTTTATATTTAAATTATATATACAGGTATCATTGTACTCTCTTCGAATATTATTTTTGGTAACTAATAATTGTAGGGGGTTACAAAATATATTAATTTTTTATATTTGTTTGTTATTTATGTTTAAATTAAATTTAAAAAGAATCATATTTTTACAGATTTACAGTATTATATTTTTTTAATAATTTTTTTTTCAAATTCTATTATCATATTAAAATTTATTTTTTTTACTTTATCAACAAACCAAAATTCCAATAATTTAAACATACACGTACGATTCGAAATACCACCAACACAGTATATAGATTAACCTACACATGATAAAGTTTACACATATGCAATTCAAAATATCACATACACAGTTTATATATAAACCTACACACGATTTAATTTACACATAGACAATTTAAAATATATACCACCTACTGTCACACCCGGCCCTGAGCGGCGGAAACAGCCTGGGCGCGCGCGAGTGGGAATTGATACTTAAGCACGGGCCATTGCAAACATTCAAAGTAAGATTTTCATAGCGCATGAAAAGTTTAATACAAATACATTACATTGTTTAAAATTTACATAAAAACATTCAAGTATAAAAATTGTTGAAGATTTCCACGCCATATCCCCATGCGCGGCGGGAACAACCACGCCATCGAAGGGATAGAACTAAAATCTTCCAAAAAGCTAGTTTAGATGTTCAGCGTGAGGTGCTCTAAGTGTGACTCCATGCGCTACCTAGTTATCTCCTGAAAGACACGTAAAAACATTTGAATCAGTATAAACTGAGTGAGTTCACAAGTCTTAGTAACTTGATAAATCGTATTGCATCATAATCTTGATACAAATCATTCTGAAACACAATCTGATAGCATCATTAAAGCACAAGCTTGGTAAAACATAGTTCTATCAACATATTCTGATAAAATCGTTCCGCGGGTTACGCGCGAACATTACTGGGAACTGTGCTCGTCTATGCAAAGTGGCGCTGCCACTACGAGCTAAAATAAGTAATACCGTCCCGCGGGTTACGCTGGCGAACGTTTCAGGAACATGTGCTCGTCCATGCAAAGTGGCGCTGCCACTACGAGCTAAAATAATAATTCCGGTCCCGCGGGTTACGCTGCGGACGTTGTGCCGGAAAACAAGGCGCTCGTCCATGCAAAGAGGCGCGACCCCTACGAGCGGGGCTCAAACCATAGTACTGCCCCATGACCATACTAGGCACTCGTCCATGCAAAGAGGTGCGACCCCTACGAGTGGGTGGATCAAACCAGCAGTCCCTACCCTTAGAGTTCCAATGGTAAAGTGATCACTTACTCGAGTTCTAGCGCACATACATCGAAAACCTTAGATAACGTTTGCATTACTCATCATGAAACATAACTTAAACACATAATCGCTTGCATAGCTTGTAAGTATACCATGATAAACATTATTTAAGTACGTGTCCCTCGCCCCGAAAACAGTTTAAAAATAGTGAAAACAGTGAAAATAGGGGCTGTGAGACTCACCTGTGGTTCTTGTTAAGGGATTA
>NW_027502873.1:0-40893 GCF_021521415.1 Bidens hawaiensis
ATCAATTTGATGTTCCTAGAGTTTTCGCGTGGCACGTTCGGATTTTTTCTACTACGGCCAAAAGGGTATGTTCACCGTAGGAGAGTGCATGGGTCGGTTTGGGGGGAAAAACTAAGTATGGAGTTATTCACTGAATCTGACCATATTTTCGGTCTTGTAGAACTCCATCATATATTTTATGACCCTACGAATGAATCGGATCAATTTCATGTCTCTAGAGCTTTCTAGTGGCACGTTTGAAATTTTGCAACTACGGTTAAAGGGGTATGTTCGCCATCAGTCCGAAAAAACTGAGTATGGGGCTATTCACCGAGTCTGACCATATTTTCTTTCCTGGAGACCTGCATCATAGCGT
Organism: Bidens hawaiensis; assembly: GCF_021521415.1. Lineage (NCBI taxonomy): Eukaryota > Viridiplantae > Streptophyta > Magnoliopsida > Asterales > Asteraceae > Bidens > Bidens hawaiensis. The sequence continues at coordinate 356 of NW_027502873.1, forward strand.
TAGGCTTTCGAGCCTTTCTTCCTAGGACAGAAGCCTTTACTTGAACTTGAGCGGTTGTCTGGAACTGATGCTACACCTCGGGGACTGCAATATTTTATGACCCTATGAAAGAATCTGATCAATTTTATGTCCCTATAGTTTTCGCGTGGCAAGTTCGGAATTTTTCTAATACGGCCAAAGGGGTTTGTTCACCGTCAGCCCGAAAAAACTGAGTATGGCGCTATTCACCGACTCTGACCGTATTTTCGGTCATGGAGACCTCCATCAAATATTTTATGACCCTACGAAAGAATCGGATCAATTTGATGTCCCTAGAGCTTTTCAGTGGCCCGTTCGAAATTTTGCTACTACGGCCAAAGGGGTATGTACACCGTCAGCCCCAAAAAACTGAGTATGGAGCTATTCACCGAACTGACCATATTTTCGGTCCTGGAGACCTGCATCAAATTTTTTATGACCCTACGAAAAATCGGATCAATAAGATGTCCGTAAGCCCGAAAAAACTGAGTATGGGGCTATTTACCGAGTCTGACCATATTTTCTTTCCTGGAGACCTACATCGAATATTTTATGACCCTATGAAAAAATCAAATCAATTTGATGTTCCTAGAGTTTTCGCGTTGCACGTTAGGAATTTTTCTACAACGGCCAAAAGGGTATGTTCACCGTAGGAGTGTGCATGGTCGGTTTGGGGCGGAAAAAAACCCAGTATGGAGCTATTCACTGAATCTGACCATATTTTCGGTCTTGTAGACCTCCATCGAATATTTTATGACCCTACGAATGAATCGGAACAATTTGATGTCTCTAGAGCTTTCCAGTGGCCCGTTTGAAATTTTGCTACTACGGCCAAAGGGGTATATTCACCGTCAGCCCAAAAAAACTAAGTATGGAGCTATTCACCGAATCTGACCATATTTTCGGTCTTGTAGACCTGCATCAAATTTTTTATGACCCTACGAAAGAATCGGATCAATTTGATGTCCCTAGAGCTTTCTCGTGGCACGTTTGAAATTTTGCAACTACGGTTAAAGGGGTATGTTCGCCATCAGCCCGAAAAAACTGAGTATGGGGCTATTCACCGAATCTGACCATATTTTCTTTCCTGGAGACCTGCAGCATAGCGTTAGGCTTTCGAGCCTTTCTTCCTAGGACAGAAGCCTTTACTTGAACTTGAGCGGTTGTTTGGAACTGATGCTACACCTTGGGGACTGCAATATTTTATGACCCTACGAAAGAATCGGATCAATTTGATGTCCCTAGAGCTTTTCAGTGGCCCGTTCGAAATTTTGCTACTACGGCCAAAGGGGTATGTTCACCGTCAGGGCGAAAAAACTGAGTATGGAGCTATTCACCGAATCTGACCGTATTTTCGGTCATGGAGACCTCCATCAAATATTTTATGACCCTATGAAATAATTGGATCAATTTGATGTCCCTAGAGCTTTCCAGTGGCTCTTTCGAAATTTTGCTCATACGGACAAAGGGGTTTGTTCACCGTCAGCCCGAAAAAACTGAGTATGGAGCTATTCACCGAATCTGACCGTATTTTCGGTCATGGAGACCTCCATCAAATATTTTATGACCCTACGAAAAAATGGGATCAATTTGATGTCCCTAGAGCTTTTCAGTGGCCCGTTCGAAATTTTGCTACTACGGCCAAAGGGGTATGTACACCGTCAGCCCCAAAAAACAGAGTATGGAGCTATTCACCGAACTTACCATATTTTTGGTCCTGGAGACCTGCATCAAATTTTTTATGACCCTACGAAAGAATCGGATCAATAAGATGTCCGTCAGCCCGAAAAAATTGAGTATGGGGCTATTTACCGAGTCTGACCATATTTTCTTTCCTGGAGACCTGCAACGAATATTTTATGACCCTATGAAAGAATCAGATCAATTTGATGTTCCTAAAATTTTCGCGTTGCACGTTCGGAATTTTTCTACGACGGCCAAAGGGGTATGTTCACCGTAGGAGTGTGCATGGGTCGGTTTGGGGCGGAAAAAAACCCAGTATGGAGCTATTCACTGAATCTGACCATATTTTCGGTCTTGTAGAACTCCATCAAATATTTTATGACCCAACGAATGAATCGGATCAATTTCATGTCTCTATTGCTTTCCAGTGGCCCGTTCGAAATTTTGCTACTACGGCCAAAGGGGTATGTACACCGTCAGCCCCAAAAAACTGAGTATGGAGCTATTCACCGAACTGACCATATTTTCGGTCCTGGAGACCTGCATCAAATTTTTTATGACCCTACGAAAAATCGGATCAATAAGATGTCCGTAAGCCCGAAAAAACTGAGTATGGGGCTATTTACCGAGTCTGACCATATTTTCTTTCCTGGAGACCTACATCGAATATTTTATGACCCTATGAAAAAATCAAATCAATTTGATGTTCCTAGAGTTTTCGCGTTGCACGTTCGGAATTTTTCTACAACGGCCAAAAGGGTATGTTCACCGTAGGAGTGTGCATGGGTCGGTTTGGGGCGGAAAAAAACCCAGTATGGAGCTATTCACTGAATCTGACCATATTTTCGGTCTTGTAGACCTCCATCGAATATTTTATGACCCTACGAATGAATCGGAACAATTTGATGTCTCTAGAGCTTTCCAGTGGCCCGTTTGAAATTTTGCTACTACGGCCAAAGGGGTATGTTCACCGTCAGCCCAAAAAAACTAAGTATGGAGCTATTCACCGAATCTGACCATATTTTCGGTCTTGTAGACCTGCATCAAATTTTTTATGACCCTACGAAAGAATCGGATCAATTTGATGTCCCTAGAGCTTTCTCGTGGCACGTTTGAAATTTTGCAACTACGGTTAAAGGGGTATGTTCGCCATCAGCCCGAAAAAACTGAGTATGGGGCTATTCACCGAATCTGACCATATTTTCTTTCCTGGAGACCTGCATCATAGCGTTAGGCTTTCGAGCCTTTCTTCCTAGGACAGAAGCCTTTACTTGAACTTGAGCGGTTGTTTGGAACTGATGCTACACCTTGGGGACTGCAATATTTTATGACCCTACGAAAGAATCGGATCAATTTGATGTCCCTAGAGCTTTTCAGTGGCCCGTTCGAAATTTTGCTACTACGGCCAAAGGGGTATGTTCACCGTCAGGGCGAAAAAACTGAGTATGGAGCTATTCACCGAATCTGACCGTATTTTCGGTCATGGAGACCTCCATCAAATATTTTATGACCCTATGAAATAATTGGATCAATTTGATGTCCCTAGAGCTTTCCAGTGGCTCTTTCGAAATTTTGCTCATACGGACAAAGGGGTTTGTTCACCGTCAGCCCGAAAAAACTGAGTATGGAGCTATTCACCGAATCTGACCGTATTTTCGGTCATGGAGACCTCCATCAAATATTTTATGACCCTACGAAAAAATGGGATCAATTTGATGTCCCTAGAGCTTTTCAGTGGCCCGTTCGAAATTTTGCTACTACGGCCAAAGGGGTATGTACACCGTCAGCCCCAAAAAACAGAGTATGGAGCTATTCACCGAACTTACCATATTTTCGGTCCTGGAGACCTGCATCAAATTTTTTATGACCCTACGAAAGAATCGGATCAATAAGATGTCCGTCAGCCCGAAAAAATTGAGTATGGGGCTATTTACCGAGTCTGACCATATTTTCTTTCCTGGAGACCTGCAACGAATATTTTATGACCCTATGAAAGAATCAGATCAATTTGATGTTCCTAAAATTTTCGCGTTGCACGTTCGGAATTTTTCTACGACGGCCAAAGGGGTATGTTCACCGTAGGAGTGTGCATGGGTCGGTTTGGGGCGGAAAAAAACCCAGTATGGAGCTATTCACTGAATCTGACCATATTTTCGGTCTTGTAGAACTCCATCAAATATTTTATGACCCAACGAATGAATCGGATCAATTTCATGTCTCTATTGCTTTCCAGTGGCCCGTTCGAAATTTTGCAACTACGACCAAAGGGGTATGTTCACCGTCAGCGCGAAAAAACTGAGTATGGAGCTATTCACCGAACTGACCATATTTTCGGTCCTGGAGACCTGCATCAAATTTTTTATGACCCTACGAAAAATCGGATCAATAAGATGTCCGTCAGCCCGAAAAAACTGAGTATGTGGCTATTTACCGAGTCTGACCATATTTTCTTTCCTGGAGACATACATCGAATATTTTATGACCCTATGAAAAAATCAGATCAATTTGATGTTCCTAGAGTTTTCGCGTTGCACGTTCGGAATTTTTCTACTACGGCCAAAGGGGTATGTTCACCGTAGGAGTGTGCATGGGTCGGTTTGGGGTGGAAAAAAACCCAGTATGGAGCTATTCACTGATTTGACCATATTTTTGGTCTTGTAGACCTCCATCGAATATTTTATGACCCTACGAATGAATCGGATCAATTTGATGTCTCTAGCGCTTTCCAGCGGCCCGTTTGAAATTTTGCTACTACGGCCAAAGGGGTATGTTCACCGTCAGCCCAAAAAAACTAAGTATGGAGCTATTCACCGAATCTGACCATATTTTCGGTCTTGTAGACCTGCATCAAATTTTTTATGACCCAACGAAAGAATCGGATCAATTTGATGTCCCTAGAGCTTTCTCGTGGCACGTTTGAAATTTTGCTACTAACGCCAAAGGGGTATGTTCACCGTCAGCCCGAAAAAACTGAGTATGGAGCTATTCACCGAATCTGACCGTATTTTCGGTCATGGAGACCTCCATCAAATATTTTATGACCCTACGAAAGAATCGGATCAATTTGATGTCCCTAGAGCTTTTCAGTGGCCCGTTCGAAATTTTGCTACTACGGCCAAAGGGGTATGTTCACCGTCAGGGCGAAAAAACTGAGTATGGAGCTATTCACCGAATCTGACCGTATTTTCGGTCATGGAGACCTCCATCAAATATTTTATGACCCTATGAAATAATTGGATCAATTTGATGTCCCTAGAGCTTTCCAGTGGCTCTTTCGAAATTTTGCTCATACGGACAAAGGGGTTTGTTCACCGTCAGCCCGAAAAAACTGAGTATGGAGCTATTCACCGAATCTGACCGTATTTTCGGTCATGGAGACCTCCATCAAATATTTTATGACCCTACGAAAGAATGGGATCAATTTGATGTCCCTAGAGCTTTTCAGTGGCTCGTTCGAAATTTTGCTACTACGGCCAAAGGGGTATGTACACCGTCAGCCCCAAAAAACAGAGTATGGAGCTATTCACCGAACTGACCATATTTTCGGTCCTGGAGACCTGCATCAAATTTTTTATGACCCTACGAAAGAATCGGATCAATAAGATGTCCGTCAGCCCGAAAAAACTGAGTATGGGGCTATTTACCGAGTCTGACCATATTTTCTTTCCTGGAGACCTGCAACGAATATTTTATGACCCTATGAAAGAATCAGATCAATTTGATGTTCCTAGAATTTTCGCGTTGCACGTTCGGAATTTTTCTACGACGGCCAAAGGGGTATGTTCACCGTAGGAGTGTGCATGGGTCGGTTTGGGGCGGAAAAAAACCCAGTATGGAGCTATTCACTGAATCTGACCATATTTTCGGTCTTGTAGAACTCCATCAAATATTTTATGACCCAACGAATGAATCGGATCAATTTCATGTCTCTATTGCTTTCCAGTGGCCCGTTCGAAATTTTGCAACTACGACCAAAGGGGTATGTTCACCGTCAGCGCGAAAAAACTGAGTATGGAGCTATTCACCGAATCTGACCATATTTTCGGTCCTGGAGACCTCCATCAAATATTTTATGACACTACGAAAGAATCGGATCAATTTGATGTCCCTAGAGCTTTTCAATGGCCCGTTCGAAATTTTGCTACTACGGCCAAAGGGGTATGTACACCGTCAGCCCCAAAAACTGAGTATGGAGCTATTCACCGAACTGACCATATTTTCGGTCCTGGAGACCTGCATCAAATTTTTTATGACCCTACGAAAAATCGGATCAATAAGATGTCCGTCAGCCCGAAAAAACTGAGTATGTGGCTATTTACCGAGTCTGACCATATTTTCTTTTCTGGAGACCTGCATCGAATATTTTATGACCCTATGAAAGAATCAGATCAATTTGATGTTCCTAGAATTTTCGCGTTGCACGTTCGGAATTTTTTTACTACGGCCAAAGGGGTATGTTCACCGTAGGAGTGTGCATGGGTCGGTTTGGGGCGGAAAAAAACCCAGTATGGAGCTATTCACTGAATCTGACCATATTTTCGGTCTTGTAGAACTCCATCAAATATTTTATGACCCAACGAATGAATCCTATCAATTTCAAGTCTCTAGAGTTTTCCAGTGGCCCGTTCGAAATTTTGCTACTACGGCCAAAGGGGTATGTTCACCGTCAGCGCGAAAAAACTGAGTATGGAGCTATTCACCGAATCTGACCATATTTTCGTCCTGGAGACCTGCATCAAATTTTTTATGACCCTACGAAAAAATCGGATCAATTTGATGTCCCTAAAGCTTTCTCGTGGCACGTTTGAAATTTTTCTACTACGGCCATTGGGGTATGCTCATCGTCAGCCCGAAAAAACTGAGTATGGGGCTATTCACCGAATCTGACCATATTTTTGGTCCTGGAGACCTGCATCGAATGTTTTATCACCCTACAAAATAATCGGATCAATTTGATGTCCCTAGAGCTTTCTCGTGGCACGTTTGAAATTTTGCAACTACGGTTAAAGAGGTATGTTCACCATCAGCCCGAAAAAACTGAGTATGGGGCTATTCACCGAGTCTGACCATATTTTCTTTCCTGGAGACCTGCATCCAATATTTTATGACCCTATGAAAGAATCGGATCAATTTGATGTCCCTAGAGTTTCCGTGTGGTACGTTCGGAATTTTTCTAATACGGCCAAAGGGGTATGCTCACCGTCAGCCCGAAAAAATTGAGTATGGGGCTATACACCGAATTCGACTAAATTTTCGGTCCTGGAGACCTGTATCGAATATTTTATGACCCTATGAAATAATTGGATCAATTTGATGTCCCTAGAGCTTTCCAGTGGCTCTTTCGAAATTTTGCTCCTACGGCCAAAGGGGTTTGTTCACCGTCAGCCCGAAAATACTGAGTATGGAGCTATTCACCGAATCTGACCGTATTTTCGGTCATGGAGACCTCCATCAAATATTTTATGACCCTACGAAAGAATCGGATCAATTTGATGTCCCTAGAGCTTTTCAGTGGCCGTTCGAAATTTTTCTACTACTGCCAAGGGGGTATGTACACCGTCAGCCCCAAAAAACTGAGTATGGAGATATTCACCGAACTGACCATATTTTCGGTCCTGGAGACCTGCATCAAATTTTTTATGACCCTACGAAAGAATCGGATCAATAAGATGTCCGTCAGCCCGAAAAAACTGAGTATGGGGCTATTTACCGAGTCTGACCATATTTTCTTTCCTGGAGACCTGCATCGAATATTTTATGACCCTATGAAAGAATCAGATCAATTTGATGTTCCTAGAGTTTTCGCGTGGCACGTTCGGATTTTTTCTATTACGGCCAAAAGGGTATGTTCACCGTAGGAGTGTGCATGGGTCGGTTTGGGGCGGAAAAAACTAAGTATGGAGCTATTCCCTGAATCTGACCATATTTTCGGTCTTGTAGACCTCCATCAAATATTTTATGACCCTACGAATGAATCGGACCAATTTGATGTCTCTAGAGCTTTCCAGTGGCCCGTTTGAAATTTTGCTACTACGGCCAAAGGGGTATGTTCACCGTCAGCCCAAAAAAACTGAGTATGGAGCTATTCACCGAATCTGACCATATCTTTGGTCCTGGAGACCTGCATCAAATTTTTTATGACCCTACGAAAGAATCGGATCAATTTGATGTCCCTAGAGATTTCTCGTGGCATGTTTGAAATTTTGCTACTACGGCCAAAGGGGTATGCTCATCGTCAGCCCGAAAAAACTGAGTATGGGGCTATTAACCGAATCTGACCATATTTTTGGTCCAGGAGACCTGCATCGAATGTTTTATGACCCTACCAAAGAATCGGATCAATTTGATGTCCCTAGAGCTTTCTCGTGGCACGTTTGAAATTTTGCAACTACGGTTAAAGGGGTATGTTCACCATCAGCCCGAAAAAACTGAGTATGGGGCTATTCACCGAGTCTGACCATATTTTCTTTCCTGGATACCTGCATCGAATATTTTATGACCCTATGAAAGAATAGGATCAATTTAATGTCCCTAGAGTTTTCGCGTGGCACGTTCGGAATTTTTCTAATACGGCCAAAGGGTTAAGTTCACCGTAGGAGTGTGCATGGGTCTGTCATGTATTATAAAATTAGGTTTTAATAAATAATAAAATACAAATAAATACAGATGAAAAAGAAATTAATCCCGGGCTGCTTAATTTCTTTACTATTATTATTATTATTGTTATTTCTATGAAAGTTTTGAAGAAACGTGGATCGACTCACTGGTAGACGATCAACTTTCCTCGGGTATGAGTATCCTATTTCACTGATGGTTCTCCGGAGTATGGATTCTTCCACCTACAAAACGAGCAGCACCGTGAACTTACCCCTCAGAAAGGGACAGAGGGGTCCTCTTTGGGGTAACCCTCCGTTGTGAGAATAAGAGATTGTAGGAGAAGATAATAATAATCTGAGAGTGAGTAAGGAATTGGAATGTATTTTCTTGCTTACCTCCCCTTGTGGAGGTGGTGTGGTATTTATAGTGCTAGGGTTTCCAATGATTGGGCTCAGATCCCATTAGGGCCTTTTGGCCTCCTCCTATTGCTTTGCGCCATGTGTCCTTAGGACACCTGGTGCTTTTTCATTGATTATTCTCTGACCCAGGTATTTCTCCTGACCCATGTGCAATCACGTGGTAGCACATGGGTTTTGCTGAGTTGTCCACCTTTCATTGGCAGTTGTCAACATCAGCATATTCTTATTCCTTAAAGGATACCTTCTGGAAGGTTGTCTGACGTGCACAATCAAGATTGTCCTTATCCTGATTTGGATAAGGACGAGGTTGATTATGTGCATGTGTGATATGCGCCTATCCTGAGGATGCGCGAGGTCTTCTCTTTATTCTCACGCGCAGATGTTTCATGCACAGATGTGATATGCGCAAGCATATGTAATACGCGCCACGCGCAGATGCGCCACGCGCAGATGTGATATGCGTGAGCATGCGATATGCGCCACGCGCAGATGCGCCACGCGCAGATGTGATATGCGTGAGCATATATGGTGCGCGAGCATGTGATACGCGTGAGCATATGTGGTGCGCGAGCATGTGATACGCGTGAGCATATGTGATGCGTGAGCATATGTGATATGCGTGAGCATATGTGATGCGTGAGCATATGTGATATGCGCCATGCGCATAGGTTTTGGCTTTGTGCCTTCATGATATCTTGATTTCAAGCCTCTTGTCTATATCTTGTGGGTTGACCCGCCCCGCTTGATGTTAAGGTGGGTACATACCTCTTCAAGCCCCCCCAGTCTAATGTGTGTCTTGTCTCGCGCGAGCGAGGTAAGATAGATATTAGACTTAATAGTTTTCTCTTTTAATAGGTTTTGTCTTTTCCTTTCTTATTTCTCATCGTTGCGCGAAATTCTATCCTTTTGGTTGAAATGAATCGTCTATGTACGTGGTTGGTTGGTACTGACATGCGTCAGAGATGGAGACGTGTCAGACTTTTCGTGTGCTCGAGGCGCTACAGTTGCCTTTCATGTCCCCTCACACAGTGTCAGGAACACGTGTCGCGCTCGTGTTGGCCTGCACCTGCGAGTGGGGGCGCGTGAACTCTGATCAGTACCTGTTTCGTTCCCTTTCATGTCCCCTCACACAGTGTCAGGAACACGTGTCGCGCTCGCGTTGGCCTGCACCTGCGAGTGGGGGCGCGTGAACTCTGATCAGTACCTGTTTCGTTCCCTTTCATGTCCCCTCACACAATGTCAGGAACACGTGTCGCGCTCGCGTTGGCCTGCACCTGCGAGTGGGGGCGCGTGAACTCTGATCAGTACCTGTTTCTCTCTCTCCTGGGCCTATAAAAGCAAGCCTTTTGAGTTATTATTCTTCATCTTCCTTGTTATTTCAGAGCTTTTTCCTTCCTTCCATTTTTATTCCGATTAAGTGCCTGTCTTTTGCTTCCAGACTTCCGTTCTTGAAGTAACCTCTGTTTGATTTACAGTTGTATGTCTTATAACCCAGACACCACAATCTCCCCAACAAACGCCGTGCAAAGTCATTAGTCATGTCTACTTTGAAGAAGACCGGCAAGGGGAAACGGGTTGCGAGGCCTCGTCGGAGGAGGTGGGGAAGGTCAAGACAGTGAAGAGGTGGGATGAGATTCCCTGTAAATTGAGACAGTCTGATTTTGACAGTCTCATCGCCTCTCAGGGTTTTCTCCCTGAGTACGGCTGTATGCTCCCGGCGGCCGGGCAAACGGCGGCAGATCCGCCCACCGGCTATATCTCCTTGTACTGCCATTTTTTCACCCACTGCAACCTTCGTCTACCGATGACAAGGTTTATGGGTGCGTTGCTTCAATTTCATGGGATTCACATATCCCAAGTCCATCCCTTTGGACTTGTGCACATGACTCATTTTGAGTTCATGTGCAAATCTCAGCGCGAGGAGCCCACCCCTCGGCGCTTTCAATATTTTTATAAACCAAAAATCCAAGATTCTTGGTTCTCATTCGTTCCTCGCAGTCAGAAGGTCAAGTGCTGCACTGTTTCCTTCAAGAGCCTTCATGACTGGTTTGAGAAATTTTTTTATATTAAGGCTGGTGTGATTCCCATTCGCATGACCATGCGCGCGATCACTTCTGCGCCCGCGGATGGGAATGTTCTTAAGAACCCAACTGGCGCATGGGTTAATAAGTTGACTGCTGAACCATCCCCCGCCAAGAATATTTGCGAGGAGGCGCTGGTGGGGGTTGGTATGAGCAGGAGGTGGGCCGACAGCGCGACTGAGCCTGTTATCCAAGTTGACGGCTTATGTGAGTTATTAGCTCATTGCATTATTTCTCTCCGAATATAATTCGTTTTGCTGATATCCTTTTGTCTTGTTTTATGCAGTAAGCAATCCACGCCGCCTATGATGAGCATATGGAGGGTGGCTCTGTCGCGCTGGGCGCTGGGGAAGTTGGCTTCCCCGATCGCTTCGATGAGATGTTCATCCCTGTTGATTTGGGATTCTGCTTTGACAGCGACGCGCCTGGTAGGCCTTTGTACTTATGCTTATGCCTTTAAAATACCAAATTTGGTTAACATTTCTGTTGCACGTATTGTAGATGCGCTCGAGAACTACGAGCTGGAACTCGCGGAAGAAGAGGTGGAGGAGGAAGCTGAGGTGCCACAACTCAAGCGTAAAGCTAAAGGGAAAACTGGCGCAGGGGCCAGTAAAAAACAGAAGAAAAATGATGCCCCTGTTGCTCAGGATCCTCCTGCTCAAGCGAAGGGACTTGAGAAAACCAAGGGGTTTACCTCCAAGTTTTCCTTGTCTTCTTTGCCTCTAGGTGTGGGCAGTCCTCCTGTCCACACGAGGTATGGTGCCGCCACCTCCTCTCTTCGCGCGGCGGAAAAGGGAAGCGGCGCTGCGCCTGCTGTTTCCTCTTCAACAGGTATACTTTGTTTATACTTTATGGTTTTATGAGCGTGATTCCGATAGAGTTATTAATGAATCTTTGCTCACTCAAATGTTTGTAGAGCCGGCGACCTTGGTGGATCAACCTCAGGCGCAACAAGGTACCGAGGCTGCGCCGAAGGTTGCTTCGAAGTCCCCTGTTTTACCCTCAAAAAGGGGGAAAATGGACTTCATGGCGATGTTTAACTCGCGAACGGCGGTGCGCCAAGGTATATATTGCGCTTTTATTTTCTGACTTTTTTCTTTTAAATCAAGTCCTGAATCATCTCTTTGTTGGTTTTTTCATAGGAATTATAGCTGGCACACAAGCTGCTGGCGGCACTGCTGGCGCCGGCGCCAGCGCCGTTGGTTCTGCTCCTGCTCCTGCAAGCACTGAATCTCCCCTCATTGGGATTACTAAGGAGCAGGAGGCTGTTTTACGCGCTGATCTAGCGGCGTCGAGACCTCCCTCACCTCCACCTGCGCGCAGCCCTCCTCGCGAGACTGGTTTTGATTTTTCCAGGTCGCAGGAGAAAAGGCCTGTTACAGAGGAAGATGAGGAGGTGCATTTTGAAGACTCCGATGGCGGCCGCGCAAGCCCTGTAGCGCCACGAGATTTCGTGGCGCAGCCTTCTCGTGGGGCTGGCGCTGACTTTTCTGCTTGCTCCCCGAAGGTATAAGTTCGTTTTGCTCCGCTGCGCGGACTTCCATATTAGTGTTTAGATGACTAGAACATTGCTTTGTGTTTGCAGGAAGCCGATCACATTTACTGCCCGAGATGGAATATTACTGAGGATAGCTCATTTCAGTCCATGGGTGTGTGTGAAGACTTCTGGGCTCATTCTGTGCCTCCAGCTGAATGGAGGTTTCAGGAGGACCGCGCTCGCGTGGACTTGCTCAATGACCATCTTTTCACTGGGTCAGCGTTCTATGCTGCCTCCCAAGAGCTTCGCTATGATTACGTAAAGGTGCGTGATGCACTTGCGGAGGCCAAGCAAGAGGCTAAGGTATCTGCTTGGAATCTTTTTGACGCTCGAGAGAGAGCTGAGAAACTCCAAGCAGAACTCAGCGAGAACCGAGCAAGTGCCAACGCTGCCTTCATGAAGCGCGGGCATGAGCTGCAGGCTACGCGGGAGAAGCTGCAGGCAGCAGAGGCGGACGCGGCCAAGTACGCGCGGCGAGTGCGCGACTTGGAGCTGGATGCAGAGGCGCGTGACCAAGCTCTTGTGCAGTTTATCACTGACAAATCTTCATTAGAGAGTGAGGTTGAGCGCCTGAAGAAAGAGCTTGAGGCCGCGCGGGCAGAGAAGGATGAAGCCCTGGCGATGGCAGCGTCTAGCCAAGAAGCGCTCGATGCTGCGCGAGCGGAAAGGAAAGAGGCCTTGGCGGCAGCAGCGTCCGACAGAGAGGAGCTGAAACAGACCAAGGAAACTGTTGAGTTGTTAAACTCTCAGATTCCTGCTCTTGAGACGTCTGTTTCTTCCCTCGCGCAGGATCGCCAATGGCTAGTCTCACAGGGTATGACTCGTTGCGCTTATGCGATGAAATACTCAGACGAGTTTCCGACCCTTGTGATGGATTGCAACGCTGCCTCGCGCTTGGTGGGTCGAGCTGAAGGGTTTAAGGATGGCTGTGAATATAGCATGCTGAAGAAGAACCCATCCGACTACCCTTATCAGCTCGACGTTGTCTGCGCGGACATGGCCGAGGTGGGGGAGAAGTATTTGAATACTCCCATTCCCATCCTTGAGCAGGTATTTTAACCTTAATGAGTTTACCTTGACTTATTTTCCTAGTCTTTTTGTACTCACACTTTTCCTTATGCTTTGCAGATAGCCTCGCTTGCTGATCAGCCTGATCTCGGCGCTCTAAAGAAATTACTTGACGAGTGTGAAGGGGCTGGTGGCGGCGATGATGGCGCGGGCAATGCTGCCTCTGCTAGCGGCTCTGGCGTGGCCAAAGGACCCGCTCCTGACACTATTGTGATAGAAGACGACTCCATTCAAGACGAACAGCTTGACTATGGTCAGTTTGGAGATGACGAGGAGCGGGCTGCGCCAGATGCTGAGGGAGGTGATGATGAGGGCGATGAAGAGGCTGACGTCGATATAGAGACTTGAGAAGCCCTTCATGTTTTTTTTTTTTTTTTTTTTTTTATTTGTAGTTTGTATCTCATCATTTTGTAAATTTGTAAACTTCTATGTTTTGGAATGAAATTTTGTTTTTCCCATATTCGTATCTTGCGCATTCCCCATTCATCTCTTTATATTGCATGTTTGCTTGTTGAATATAAGATATGCTTGCACGTTGAAATTTGAACAAGGTTGTAAGGAAATTATTTTACTTAATCCTTGTCATATTTCAAGTTATTTTGCGATATTCTGAATATGTTGACACGTGCTTTGGCATTTCATTATTCCTTTTTTGCGCGACGTTATCGCGCATTTATTATAAGGAATTATGAGTTTTTTAGCCTTTACGTGTCAGTATGTGTTACTCTGATATCCATTACAATTCCATGCGCGACCTCGACCTGAGGCCTTAACAACTATGTTTTGGCATGTGCTTTGCCTTAGTTGTGCTTAGGTATTTTTATGGTCTAGCTGCGCAGCATGTAGGATGGATGTTGTGAGTGATTTGAGCTAAGGCTCGTATTATTGGGCTAAGGCCCTGAGCTAAGGCTCATATTATTGGGCTAAGGCCCTGACGTTTTAGAGTTAAAACTCGTTAACGCGTTTGAGCTTGAAGCTCGCGCATGTATGTTTTACTTCGTTTTATTTTTTCTTTTGATGTCAATACAATGTTGTCATATTGCTCAAAATTAATAAAGGGAAGTGTGAAACATGTATGCAAAAGGTAATAGAACAAACATTAAGAGAAAATAGCGCTTATCATTATTCATAATGGCTTAAGAAGCCTTGATTACAAACTTGATAATTTTTACATGAAACATTTTCTAAGCTGTGCTGCGTTCCATGCGCGCGGGATCTTCTTTCCATTCAAATCTTTTAAAGTGTATGCGCCTTTTCCCAATTCTTCCGAGACTTGATAAGGTCCCTCCCAGTTGGGGGACATTTTTCCCGGAGGTATTGCGCGGCTAGCTTCATTGTTTCGAAGGACAAAATCATTCTTCTTGAAGTGGCATTCTTTCACGCGCTGATTGTAATATTTTTCCAGTTTTTTCTTGTATTTGGCTTCACTGATGATAGCCGCCTCTCTGCGCCCTTCAAGTAAGTTGAGATCCAACCTCCTTTCGCGTTCGTTATCAATCTTGTTCATCATGAGCACTCTATGGGATGGGCATCCAATCTCTGCTGGAATCATAGCCTCCGTTCCATAGGTTAGGCTGAACGGGGATTCGCCATTGCTGGTTTTGCTTAATGTTCTGTGCGCCCACAGGACATTAGGTAGCTCCTCGACCCGTGAATGGGATTCTCCCTCCAACCTTTTCTTCAGCCCATTCAGCAAGCTTTGGTTCGCGCGCTCCACTTGGCCACTCCCCTGAGGGTGGTATACTGAAGTGAAGATTTGGTTGATGCGCAACTCCTTGAGCCAGCTAGATATCTTCCTGTCAGTGAATTGTTTGCCATTGTCGCTCACAATTTCCATGGGCAGGCCAAAACGGCATATGATGTGGCTCCAAATAAATTGCTTCATTGCCTCGGCTGTGATTTTTGCTAGTGGCTTGGCTTCAACCCATTTTGTGAAATAGTCTACTGCCACTACCAAAAACTTTACTCGCCCTTGCGCTTGCGGTAGGGGACCCACAATATCGATTGCCCATTTGTGGAAAGGCCATGCGGAGGTCACCGGATCAAGTTGTTCTTTGGCCGCATGGTGTTTGGCGCATAGCTCTGACACGCTTTGCATTTTTGGATCTCTTTTAACGCGTCCAAGTACATGCCTGGCCAATAGTAACCTGCGCTCATTGCCTTGGCAACCACCATGCGCAGGCCAGCATGTATTCCACAGATTCCTTCGTGTATCTCTCTGATCACATAGCTTGCTTCCTCGGCATCTAGGCATTTCATGAGCGGTCCAAGATAAGAGCGTCGATATAACGTACCATCAAGCAGTTCGTAGTTTTGCGACTTGTGTCTTATCTTCCTCGCCTGTGCGCGATCGTCCGGTATCTTTCCCTCCTTCAAGAATTCCATTAATGGAGTTATCCATGATGAAGGTGTTGTATGAATTACAAGGACAGACTTCGCTCCCACCGACGTGTTGCTCATTACTTCCACCCTGACATCTTTGCCAAAGTGATCGAAGCTGGTTGATGCCATCTTGCTCAGCGCGTCGGCGGACTTGTTTTCACTGCGCAGAATATGTATGATTCTGAAGGAGTCAAATTGCTCGGTGAGCTTCTTTGCCTGCTCTAAATACAGAGGCATAGTGTTCTCCTTGGCATCATAAAGGCCATTGACCTGTGCTGCTACCAAGTATGAATCAACATGGGCCTCTAGCTTTTTAACTCCGAACTTGTGCGCGATGCGCAGGCCAGCCAGCAGGGCTTCATACTCAGCTTCATTGTTGGTGCTTTTGAAATCCAACCTGATTGCGTAAGTATACTCATGACTTTCTGGATCCACCAGCTTGAGGCCTGCGCCGGACCCTTCATTGTTTGAAGCTCCATCAGTGAATAATCTCCAAACATTTTTTTCATTATTGGCTTGCGGAGGGTCTACCTCGCGCTGAGCCTCTTCAATTTTTCCTTCAGGGATTTCTGCGATGAAATCAGCTAAGACTTGTCCCTTTATTGCTGGACGGGGCTTATAGGCGATCGTGTGCTCTCCTAATTCCAGCGCCCATTTTGTCAGCCTTCCTGAGAGCGCGGGACGCCGCAAGACTTGCTGGATGTTGTAACCAGTCAGAACTTCAATAGGATGACCATTGAAATATCTATGAAGCTTGCGCGACGCGTGTTAGTGACAAAACTAACTTTTCCATGATGGAGTAACGCGTCTCAGGATCTGTCAGCACCCGACTCACATAATAGATTGGTGTTTGGATTCCCTTGCGATCCACCAACAACACTGCGCCAATGGCGCGTTCTCCTGCTGACAGGTACAACGTTAAAGTTTCACCAGGAAGTGGAGCTGTGAGCGCGGGCAGATTTATCAGACATTCTTTTATCTCATTGAAAGCTTGCTCGGCCTCAGGCGTCCACTTGAATTGGCTTTTCTTTAGGCAATTTCTCAATGTGTTAACAAATGGGGTAGATTTGCTTGCATGGTTCGCTAGGAACCTGTTGATTGATACCAATCTACCATTCAACTTTTGAACTTCTTTCATGGTGGATGGTGAGGGCATGTCAAGGATAGCCTCCACCTTCTCTGGGTTCACCTTGAAACCATCCTTGGTGACCATTACACCGAGAAATTTTCCTTCTTCTACGCCAAATGTGCATTTGCTCGGGTTGAGCTTCATGTTTACTTCCTTTAGGCGCCCAAGGGTTTCTTCGATGTCTTTGAGCATTTGTTTTTCCTCCCTGCTTTTAATCACCAAATCATCCACGTAGACTTCTAGGTTTCTTCCAATTTGCTCGTTGAAAACCGCATCCATAAGTCTTTGGTAGGTGGCTCCCGCATTCTTCAAACCAAAGGACATTTTTGTGTAACAAAAAACACCCTTGTCAGTTCTGAAGGCAGTCTTGTCCTCGTCTTGTGGTGCCATTTGAATTTGGTGATAGCCCTTGTAGGCATCCAGGAAACATTTGAGCTTGAATGGCGCCATAGAGTCCACCTTCGCGTCGATGTTTGGGAGGGGGTAACAAACTTTTGGACATGCTTTGTTGAGGTCCTTGAAGTCAATGCACATCCTCCATGACCCGTTGCTCTTCTTTACCATCACAGGATTGGCTACCCATGTCTGGTATCGTATTGGGCGGATGATGTTTGCGCGCAGTAGATCCTCTATTTTCTCATTCATGGCCTTCGCCTTCTCATCCCCCATGACTCTCTTCTTTTGAGCAATTGGCTCTACAGACTTGAACGTGTTGAGAGAATGTTGCGCCAGGTCTCGCGGAACCCCATTCATATCAGAATGTTGCCACGCGAAGACCGACATATATGTTGTGAGCAATCTTTTCATTCTCAACCTCGTGTCGTCTGATATCGTAGCTCCAATTGTGATTGTTTGCTCTGGGAATTTTGGGTTGAGAATCCATTCCTCTGGCGCGTTGTCTGCCATTGGAAGTTTCATTCTCCCTTCCCGCGGTATACTTGTCACTGCGCACAAATGATCTCGGTATACAAATGTTACACCTGTTGGTGTTGGGACCCCAACGCGCCGTGCGCTGGCGACGGTATGGCGTTGAATTGGGCAATCGTTCCTCTACCCAAGATCATATTGTGGCATGAAGTGGTGGGCAAGACCAAGAAGTTGACAATTTCGGCTCGCTTGTGTTTCTCATCCCCCATAGTTAGTTCAAATTGTATCTGACCTAGGGGGTGAATGATTTCATTTGAAACACCAGAGATTGGTGCATTCACAATTTCGAGCCTTGCTTGGTCTGCTGGATCCAACTTCCTGAAACATTGCTCATACATGATGTCTGATTCACTGCCAGTGTCCACCAGGACTTTTGACACTTCATAATGAGCAATGTGTGTAGTGATGACTAGAGGACTGCTGATAGAAGGGCCTCCCCTGATTCTTGGGAAGATTACTTGTTGCTCGCGCCAATCTCCTTGACTTGCGCGCTTCTCTTTCTCGATCTTTGCCCTTGCCTTCCTCCCACGGCTACACAGATTCTTTTGAACTTTTTGCTGGCTGAGGCTCCATCTGGTTGTTCATTTTCTGGTCTTGGGTTTTTCACCAGGTGAGCCAAGTTGCCTGATTTCACATCTCTTTCAATCGCATCCTTCAAATGGTGGCATGCATCGGTGTTGTGCCCTGTGGACTTGTGAAACTCACAATACTTGCCACTGTTTGGTGGTCCCTTATAGTGTAGTGGCTTGGGGCTTTTGAACTGGACATTCTCTGTGCTTAACACTTGTGAAGGCGTTTTAGTGAGGGGAGTCCATATTCTTGGTAGAGGTCTGTTAGGCTCTCTGCCGCCTTCCCTCTTGTCACCCTCTCCGCGATTACGAATTTCTTTTTGGGGCTGGGGTGAGCTTGGTTGCGCCTGCTTTTCTGCGGGAGAAAAACTGGTTTGTTGCAACCTGGACCATACAGAGTTTTGTTTGCCCCTCCTTTCGTTGATGCGCGGTGCTTCTGCTTGATGCCCTCTTTCTCTTGCTCTATCTTGGGCAATTTGTTTTTCATTTCGCGCGAAGACTCGCGATGCTTCCATTAGCTTAGCCCAAGTGGTTGGCATGCCATATCTGCTCACGAGAGCTCTGCGGAGTTGATCACTGCGCGCACCTTGTATAAAGGCCACGCGCAAGAGTTGCTCAGTGATACCTCCAATTGCAAGAGATTCCTGATTGAAACGAGTTATGTAGTCTTCAATCGTTTCATCATTCCTGCGCACGCAGTGCATGATGTCATCAGGGTCGCGCGTGTGTCTGCGCTGCTGTACGAAGTGAGCTTAGAACTTTTCCAATAGCTCTTCGAACCCATCGATTTGCCCAGTCGGCAAGCTTTCGAACAAGACACGCGCCGCGCCCGTGAGGCAGCGAGCAAACATGTGACACCATGTTGGCATCGTCCAGCTTTCTAGGTTTCCAGTGTTATAAAAACCTTGTAAGAAATCGTCTGGATCTGTTGTGCCATCGTACTTGCCCAACCCACTTGGCATCTTGGTTTTGTGTTGAATGGGAGCCTTCGCGATGCGCTCAGTGAATTTTGAATGCTTCACCAAGATGGCTGGCCTGTACAGTGTGGTTACGTCCACTTGCCCTCTCGCTGGTGGGTTGTACGGTGTGTACAGATCCAGATCGGCTTTGGCTCCAGGCGCCATGTTCATGTGCGCGCGGAGCTGTGAGCCTCCTGCATGAGTATCTCGCGTCTTCCTCATGCTGTGCACTTCTTCATCACTAAAATCAGCGTGTTCAGTGTGAACAGAGTGACCATCTTCCGGCGCGCGCGCCCTTTTTGTTGTTCTTTGAATGGTTTGCTTATCAAACGCGAGCCTTTGTGTTAAGTCGGCTAACTTTTTGTGTTTGACCAGCTCATTGTATTTGTCCATTAAACGTCGTTGTTCGTTTATGAGCCATTCTTTAGGGCCATTGGTTTCATCTTCTGGACCCATTGGTCCTTTTTGTTTCGCGCCAGTAAGATTTTGGAACGTGAGATCGTCTGGAGGAGTTTCAGTCTGGCTATGAGGAGTTGTGATGAAGGGATGGTTACTGGTGGTGCGCGCAGAATCACGCGGCACCCTCAGAAACTGCTGTCCCTCATTAACATCCTCACGCTCAATATCCTCCAGAACTTGATCGCTGTTTCGAACACCAGAAACCATGGTGAAGTTTTTCAGAGAGAACTGATGAGATTTTGTTGCCGTTGTAACAGGTGATGGCGCCAATGAATAAACGTGGATCGACTCACTGGTAGACGATCAACTTTCCTCGGGTATGAGTATGCTATTTCACCGATGGTTCTCCGGAGTATGGATTCTTCCACCTACAAAACGAGCAGCACCGTGAACTTACCCCTCAGAAAGGGACAGAGGGGTCCTCTTTGGGGTAACCCTCCGGTGTGAGAATAAGAGATTGTAGGAGAAGATAATAATAATCTGAGAGTGAGTAAGGAATTGGAATGTATTTTCTTGCTTACCTCCCCTTGTGGAGGTGGTGTGGTATTTATAGTGCTAGGGTTTCCAATGATTGGGCTCAGATCCCATTAGGGCCTTTTTGGCCTCCTCCTATTGCTTTGCGCCATGTGTCCTTAGGACACCTGGTGCTTTTTCATTGATTATTCTCTGACCCAGTTATTTCTCCTGACCCATGTGCAATCACGTGGTAGCACATGGGTTTTGCTGAGTTGTCCATCTTTCATTGGCAGCTGTCAACATCAGCATATTCTTATTCCTTAAAGGATACCTTCTGGAAGGTTGTCTGACGTGCACAATCAAGGTTGTCCTTATCCTGATTTGGATAAGGACGAGGTTGATTATGTGCATGTGTGATATGCGCCTATCCTGAGGATGCGCGAGGTCTTCTCTTTATTCTCACGCGCAGATGTTTCATGCGCAGATGTGATATGCGCAAGCATATGTAATACGCGCCACGCGCAGATGCGATATGCGTGAGCATGCGATATGCGCCACGCGCAGATGCGCCACGCCCAGATGTGATATGCGTGAGCATATATGGTGCGCGAGCATGTGATACGCGTGAGCATATGTGATGCGTGAGCATATGTGATATGCGTGAGCATATGTGATATGCGCCATGCGCATAGGTTTTGGCTTTGTGCCTTCATGATATCTTGATTTCAAGCCTCTTGTCTATATCTTGTGGGTTGACCCGCCCCGCTCGAAGTTAAGGCGGGTACATACCTCTTCAAGTTTCTTAATGATGGATTTAACAAAGTCATGGTGGATGTCAGTTTTCAAAAAAACAAAAGTTGTCTTATCCACCTACTTTAACAACCATATAAATTAGTAGATAATTTATTCAATAAAGTTTGGGTTTTGAAGATTTAAACGAGGTGCAACAAATGAATGTCGAATCTTGACCAAGTGTTTAACTTAACCGTTTTATCTAGGTTCAAAATGAGTCAAATGGTGAAACAATAAAATAATAACATAAACCTTGCTGTTGATATGTCTTCTTCAATATTTCGCTAGAAAACGAATATGTTGATCAGAAATTTGGTTCGAGCTATGTATGGAGTTTCGGAATATAAGGGTGAACTCAAAAGTTAGTAAAAAGTTGAAGATAGGTAATAATGGTATTATTTTAGTGTTGGTTTTATTTTGATTTCGCCAGAGAGTCGGAGTCGTTGATCGTCGGATTCTTGTAACAGAGTATAAATATAGATGAATGAAGGGAAGTTAGATGAGATGGGATTCGCACTGAAATTTTACAATGATTTATAGTAGGAGTTTCAAACTTATTATCACGGTTGGCGAGATGACGTCCGGAGTAGGATTTGTGGACGGCATGTGTGAGGTGCGCGCAGCGTGTAGATGGAGGTTGGTAACATGCGCCTAGCTTGTTGGTAGCATGTGATTGTTCTCAGGTGACATGAGGATGGTAGCTTGCTTCATGTCTCAAGACGTGTGTGTGGCGCGTGATTTCCATGAACATTCATTGTAGTAGTTATCATATGTTATTATATTGATAATTATTATATGATTCATTCTATTTAATTGAAAGTTGAAACGTAATTAAGTTACTTATTTATAATTTATATTGAATGCATTGTAAAAACTATGGAGGCACATAAATCTCATATTTATATCTAAGTGATATTAGAATTGTGACCTTTAACTTGTTAGTTTAGAAACTTAACTCTCTGGTGTAACATACGGTGCCAAGAAAACCCGGGTGGGCTCTGAGTTTGAACTGACAACCTTTGCAAAATGTCTAGTTCAAATCTTTTATTGCCAATATTTACCCAAATATGACACAAGTGAGATTCGATCATGGGTCTCAACTGAAGAAGATCCAAGCCTCCTATCACTAGGCCACAATTTGGGGACCACTCTAGTTTGAATCAAAATTTATGTTTACTATTTATTTATTTTTTTATTTATTATTTTTATTGCTATTTTTTTGTTTGGTTATTACAACTATTACCCCCTTAAAAGAAATTATGTCCTCGAAATTTATTGATCTGAAATTCAGAACATACGTAAATGGAAGATTTAATTATATAGATAAAAAAATATGGTTCATAATTACCTGGATTATAAGTTTTATTGCTCGAACAAACTAGGGTATAAAGAACGAATTGACTCTTCCGTTTCCCACGTAGCTTCACGTTCAGAGTGATTTTTCCAAAGGACTTTAACAAACGGAATTACTTTCTTACGCATGATTCTTTCTTGTCGGTCTAAAATGGCTTCTGGTTCCTCTTCGTAAGATAAGTCTTCATGAATTGTAAGTGAGGGAAAACTAATGACATGGAGAGGATGATAGTTGTATCCTCTTAACAAAGACACGTGAAAAACATTATGAACATGAGAGAGTTGTGGTGGTAACGCTAGCCGGTATGAAACTTCTCCGATTCTATCAAGGATTTCAAAGGGGCCAATGAAACGAGGACTGAGTTTTCCTTTAGATCCAAATCTGCGAATGCTGTGCCAAGGTGATACTTTTAAAAAGACATGGTCGCCAACATTGAATTCGAGTGCTCGCCTATGTTGATCTGCATAACTCTTTTGCCTACTCTGAGCCTCTTTTAGTTTCTCTTGTGCAATGGTGACTTTTTCATTAGTAACCTGGACTAGCTCTGGTCCTTCAATAATCTTTTCTCCGACTTCCTCCCAACATATAGGTGCTCGACATTTACGACCATATAATAATTCGAATGGAGCCATATCGATACTTGCTTGCCAACTATTGTTGTAAGCGAACTCAACAAGGCATAAATATTCGTCTAAGATTCCGGACCATTCCAGTGCACATGCTTGGAGCATGTCTTCCTTGGTTTGAATCGTGCGCTCTGATTGCCCATCAGTTTGTAGATGAAAAGCCGTACTGAATTTCAGACGCGTACCCCAAGCATTTTGAAAACCTTTCCAAAATCGTGATGTGAAACGTGGGTCTCTATCCGAAACAATTGAAGATGGCGTACCATGGAGTCGAATAATTTCTTGAAGAAAAACTTCAGATAACTGGCTAACCGAAAACTTTTGCTGAATCGGTATGAAATGAGCCGATTTAGACAATCTATCGACTACAACCCATATAACATCGTTTTTCTTGAATGTCTTGGGCAATCCAGTAACAAAATCCATTGTAATTTCATCCCACTTCCAGATTGGGATATCCAAAGGCTGTAATAATCCGCTTGCTCGTTGATGTTCAATTTTCACTTGCTGGCAGGTGAGACATTTACTTACATATTGAGCAACGTCTTCCTTCATTCCATCCAACCAAAAGTTTTGCCGTAAGTCTCGATACATCTTCGTAGATCCTGGGTGAATAGAAAATAGTTCTCGATAATCTATGCATAATCGCATTGTCCCGTCTTTCTTCTTTACAAACAAGACTGGCGCGCCCCAAGGTGAGACACTTGGTCGAATGAATCCTAGATTCAACAACTCTTGCAGTTGTTCCTTGAGTTCTTTCAGTTCCAAGGGTGCCATACGATATGGTGCTTTAGAAATAGGTTCGGCGCCAGGAATGAGATCAATGTTGAATTCTACTTCACGGTCTGGTGGAAGGCCAGGTATTTCTTTTGGGAATACATCTGCATATTCACATACAACTGGATGCCTATCTATGGTTGGTTCCGCATATGAATCAGATTTGACCGATGCTAGAAATACTTCACAACCATGTGATAGAAATTTCTGGGCTTTAAGTGAAGAAATAATCTTAAGAGATTTACGGGGTGGAGTTCCGTGATATATAAAATCTGGACGCTGAAGATCACCGAAAATAAAACGTCGAGAATAACAATCAATAGTAACATGGTGTTGAGATAACCAATCTATGCTAAGAATAACATCGAAGTCAGACATATGCATCGGATAAAGGTTCGCGTTATACACAACAGATTCGACACGAATAGGACAATCTTTATATACACTAGTGATTAAGAATGAATCATTCATCGGAGTAGAAATTGTCAAAATATGATTCAATGGAGTGGGCCTAATTGTAAGATACTTAGTAAACGAGTTAGATACTACAGAATGGGTTGCTCCTGTATCGAAGAGCACATAGATACTACGTTCACCAACCTGAAGAGTGCCAGATACCGTACCTGGGGCATTTTTAGCATCAGTAGTAGAAAGTGTAAACACTCTTCCTCCAGTGTTGGGTAGTGCAACATTTCCTCCGATTTTCTTTTTGGTGTCTTGCTTAGGAAAATTCTTGATCATGTGCCCAGTTTCACCACATCTAAAGCATGCCCCTGTACCTTGGCGACATATGCCTTGATGTCTCTTACCACAAGTTTTGCATAGAGGATGTAAAGTTTGATTAGGGTTTATATACTGATTCAACGGTTGAGCTTTGATAGGTTCTACGTATAGATGAATTTGATTTTGAATGGGTTTCTGGTTCTGTGGTCTAGACTGCCAAGGGGGTGTTTGATTTCCAGAGTTTCTATTCGCTTGTACCTTGCGATCTTGGGGTTGTGTCATAGTGGATGGTTGGCCGGTAGATTGCTTAAGTTGTCCTACCCTGTCTCTCTTTTTGTTTTCGCCAGTTCGAGATAAGAACTCTTTTCTTTCGAGCTCAAAAGTTTTGATTGCATCAGCCACTTCGGTAATATCCTTGAATTTCATATACATAATCGACTTCCGAATTCGATCACTAACTGCCCATTTACATTTTTCTGCTTGGGCTTCAGCTAACCCTGCGGAATCTCCCACAATATTAGCTAATCTTGAGAATCGAGTAATGAATTCCAAAGCATGTTCATCATTTCCTTGTCGGATAACAGAGTATTCCCTAATATAAGCTTCCTTATCAGCGGTAGAAAAGTACTTATCATAGAAGATGGTGCGAAAATCGACCCATGAAAGATTAGCAACATAAACATCTCCTCCTTTAACTTGTTTATATCCTTCCCACCAAGTTTGTGCGTCATCTTCCGGTTTGTAGGTTGCCAACCTAACCTTGTACTGATCCGCAACTCCAAGAACATCAAAGATCTTCTCAATATGGGCTATCCAGTTTCTTGCTTCGATGGGATTAGTTGCATGACTGAAAGACTTCGGCTTTTGCTTTTGGAATTTCTCGATCCACATGTGTATACCATTAGAATTGTTGTTTATGGTGTTCTCACCCGTGGCAGGACCAGAATTGTGATTACCATTGGTGTGTTCTGGGGGACGAGTTTGTTGAATAACGACTTCAACAGTTTGGGCAACAAGGTTTGGAAGCAAACCGGAAATAGCTTGGTTAACAGCAGCAATAACATTTGGATCAACTGGGGTTTCGTTAGAGGCAGTTTCGTTGTGTGGGCGGTCAGTGCGAACATTTCTACGAGGCTGACGACGAGGAGGCATCTAAAAGAATAGACGCAAGGATTAGAATATCATAACTATTTCTAACTTAATCATATCCTATATTCTACCCATTCCTCACAGGCCTTAATTACTATGTTTAAGTTTTCTACATGAAAGAGCCTTTTGCTCTAATACCATAGCTGTAACACCCCGGCCCGGATGGGCTGACGTGTCACAATAAAAAAGGTTTCTGAACAAAAGACATGATTTTATTTATTTTCTTGTCAAACTTATAATACATTAGATAAGGTAGGCTTAAGACTATTTTACAAACTAGTACGGTTAACAGATATTTTATTATGATCCTGATGCTTTATTCTTCTCTCTTAACCCCGCCCATAGTAACCTGTGTACCTGTAAAAAAAATAAAAACGACGGAATGAGCCGAATGCTCAGTCGGAATAATAGGCTCAATATGATTTAATGAAACGTAATTTAGATTGAACTTATGATAATGATACGATGCAAAGTGACTTAAATAAAATAAATTGTATCATACGGATGTACCAATGAGGGAACACAAAATGTGACAACATACAGGTAGCTACTCCTGCATATTTATCACATGAGATGGCGAGTTGGCATACCCGCTATCCATCTCCTTAATATTAATCCTATGACCGATCCATACGACTCCTAATAGTCATATGTACCAATTGTACTTAAGAGACGCCGTGAACTGATCTCACCGTCACGGGTGGTGCACATGTTGTCGGTGCCGCAACAACATGCTCGTGGGACACTCCACGAGAAGCGACACTCAGGGTATCAAATTACAAATGAACTTATTCATATAACTCATAGCAAGCATAATTTCATAACATATATCGGAACATGCGATAAAGAGTATAATCAAACATAATAATATTGCATGACATGAAAGCTAAATTCAATGTTTAATCAGAATTGGAATTCAACGGACATCCAAGTGAATTGATAATTCAAGACGTGAAGAGTTATAAATAATATATTAACTCAATAGGTTTATATCAATTGAATATGAAAGCAATAAAGAGTGGGGGTATTGATCCGTACCTTTAGTACTCCCAAGTAATACCGATTTGTTTTATAAGCGTTTGCCAATTCTACATGTAAATTATATTTCTTTAGAATTATATTTGTTGTACCAAAGCACAATTACTAAATTCTGTAATATCAGTTTTAGATATTTAGTATATTATACAGGAAACTAATATATCCAAGTTTTATTACTTATGTCGTTATTGTTATTATTTATACTACAATAGTTTAAATATGTAGTTCATGATTAGATCTTGTGAGATTTACTATTACTAAAGAATAATAGTTTATGTCATGTATTATGAAATTAGGTTTTAATAAATAATAATAATAAAATATAAATAAATACAGATGGAATAGAAATCAATCCCGGGCTGCTTAATTTCTTTATTATTATTATTATTATTATTATTATTATTATTTCTATGCTTAAAGTTTCTTAATAATGGATTTAACAAAGTCATGGTGGATGTCAGTTTTCAAGAAAAAAAAGTTGTCTTATCCACCTACTTTAACAACCATATAAATTAGTAGATAATTTATTCAATAAAGTTTGGGTTTTGAAGATTTAAACGAGGTGCAACAAATGAATGTCGAATCTTGACCAAGTGTTTAACTTAACCTTTTTATCTAGGTTCAAAATGAATCAAATGGTGAAACAATAAATAATAACATAAACCTTGCTGTTGATATGTCTTCTTCAATAGTTCGCTAGAAAAAGAATATGTTGATCGGAAATTTGGTTCGAGCAATGCATGGGGTTTCGGAATATAAGGGTGAACTCAGAAGTTAGTAAAAAGTTGAAGATAGGTAATAATGGTATTATTTTAGTGTTGGTTTTATTTTGATTTCGCCAGAGAGTCGGAGTCGTCGATCGTTGGATTCTTGTAACAGAGTATAAATAGAGATGAATTAAGGGAAGTTAGATGAGATGGGATTTGCACTGAAATTTTACAATGATTTATATTAGGAGTTTCAAACTTATTATCACGGTTGGCGAGATGAAGTCCGGAGTAGGGTTTGTGGACGGCATGTGTGAGGTGCGCGCGGCGTGTGGACGGAGGTTGGTAACATGAGCCTAGCTTGTTGGTAGCATGTGATTGTTCTCAGGTGACATGACGATGGTAGCTAGCTTCATGTCTCAAGACGTGTGTGTGGCGCGTGATTTCCGTGAACATTCATTGTACTAGTTATCAGATGTTATTATATTGATAATTATTGTATGATTCATTCTATTTAATTGAAAGTTGAATCGTAATTAAGTTACTTATTTTAATTTATATTGAATGCATTGTAAAAACTATGGAGGCACATAAATCTCATATTTATATCTAAGTGATATTAGAATTGTGATCTTTAACTTGGTAGTTTAGAAACTTAACTCTTTGGTGTAACATACGGTGGCACGAAAATCCGGGTGGGCTCTGAGTTTGAGCTGACAACCTTTGCAAAATGCCTAGTTCAAATATTTTATTGCCAATATTTACCTAAATATGACACAAGTGAGATTCGATCTTGGGTCTTCACAGAAGAAGATCCAAGCCTCCTACCACTAAGCCACAATTTTAGAGACCAATCTAGTTTGAATCAAAATTTATGCTTACTATTTATTTATTATTATTATTGCTATTTTTTTGTTTGGTTATTATAGGATCTGGTATGCTTTCCCTTCCTTTTTAAGTAATTCCTCCATATCTTGGTGATGATACAAAAGTTGTTCATATACTAGTTTCATATATTCCGGAAGCATATCCAAGCAGCTTAATGACCATCTACACGTGATCATACAATTAATAAGTCAAGCGATCAAACAATATTAGTGTAAAAGAATAATAATATAGAATGCTAGGTACTTTTCAACAGCATCAGTAAAGATCTTAAGTTCTTCATAAGTACCATAATTATCGAATGTATCATCTAAAACGATTAACCACGTGCAAGTTTTGATCAGGAACATTCTAGTTCGAGAATATTGAGGCTCGAAATAGATTGCCAATATCATAAAATAGGCTTCTATCAACCTGTCCCGAACATAAGGTAGTTTTGTTTGCAAGTCCAAGTCCTTCCACCACCTAACACAAATGATTAATGTAAAAAACTGATTAATGAAATTAGTATGAGAAATCATCACAACATAAAACGTTATAAGCGCTCTATGATGGATCAAGCTAGCTATGTAATTAGTATGTTTTCTTATTCATTTAAGCAATTAGTATGTTTGCATGTACTTGCAACTTTGGCTAAGTCCCTTCTTGTGCAATGATTGAAGAACATTAAAAGCTGTCTTTGCAAGCTTCACTAAGACCTCATTATGGGAAGCTTCTTGTTAGTAAATAGGGATGTAACGCACGGCCTCTAGCCTTTGCAATCTTTTCCGGAGAGGTTGTTTTAGTGCCTGTTGTATTTGGGTTCTTAATAAAGAGTCACAAGAAGTATCCTTTGCTATGATAGCAAGGTGTGTTTTAGTGAACTCAAGGGCGTCGTCTAGTATTTTTTCGCCTTCTACCCTCATATATGATGCTTCATACAAAGCAAGCATTCCTTAAGCATCATCACATAAGGATTTCTTAAAATTTCCCATCTCATCCATATGGTTTTTGAATATCCCTGTAACATGCAAGTCCTCATGTTAATGCTACATGCATTGTGGGTTCAAATTCCCAACAAGAGCAATGGAAAAGGATTTTGAGTTTGATGTTTAAAAAAATATTATGTAAAGTGACAATGGATGAATTTAGACATTAACCTTATTGGCTTTTATATGTTATATTCTAATAATTATCTAAAAGAAGGCATTATCATACATCATCTTCAAGTTAGTATGGCTCTAAACTTGTTACTATATACTTGATGAAACCTTGAAGCCTTGTTGTCGAAGGAGTCGAAACCAAAGTGAAATGTTTTGTTGGTTTTTATGATCGATATATTTTTCGCCATACGTAGCATAGATATGTTGCAATGCTTCCTCGATCTCTACTTCGAAATGATAGCCAATGCCAGGCGTTGGACACTTGGACTACATCAATAAGTTGTATTAACTTCATATGCTGCATTGAATCATTAGTGGATTCTTTGATCATTAGCTCTTTTCTAACTTCTTTGAGCTCTCCAATAACTTGTTTCTCCATCACTAAATCTTCTGGCTGCATTTACAAAAGAACTTAATTAGAAGATGATTTTCTTACTAAAGAGGACCGCTAATTAAGCAATCAGTTAAGTAGTGACAGAAAAACCTCATCATATGTAAGAAACTGATCCCCCCATATGCTAGCATTGAAATTCACAGTGTTGCATTTGACATCAACAACCGATGGTGAGAAAGATGAAGGAAAGGAAGCACTCGAAACCGGGAAAGTTGACATATCTTATAATATTAATTCTAAGGCTAATAGGAGGCTATGAAAATATGAAATCAAGTGAAGCAAATATATAGGCAACGTAAGCTTGTTTGTGTGTATCTCATCATCATGTTACATAAAGGACAAATTTAAATACGTCACCAACTTTATTCTCTTCATTTTAACTGTAATTCAAAAGTGAAGTCATGTTTTTGGTAATCAGCCAAAAATATACAAATTTAAATGTCTAATCAATCATTTCATTAAAGCAATTTTAATATAGATATTGTATTGCACGAGCTATATGTGTTCTTACTTCTCAGAATGAAACTGGAGATATTTGACAATAGTTGCAACTACAACAAAAACACTATTTAGTCAAACTGGGTGGGATAAAAGCAACAAATGATAGATAACATTAAAATAATTATTAGATGGATTTTCACTTTAAGATGCACGCGTTTCTTTTTAAAATATTAATAAACAACCAAATTAACATAAACAAATAAAGAATTAACACAAAAAGAATTTAATAGTTCATTTATAAATAAATGATTAACAAAAAAATAAGTTGAGGACCCATAACCCATATAGCTACTATAGATAAACTGTTTTTAACATAAACTTATAAACTATAAAGTAACAGTAATTAGCATCAACTGTAAACATAAACAAACGATTAATTAAAAAAAATCACAAGATTAGAAAGACAATAAATGTTAAGAGTGATTTTACAAGATAGAAAATATTATAATGACTTTATTAAAATACTTCAAAGTTTTGTTTATTATTTTGGGATATTGGTTTTTAATACTAATAACTTTCACTCATTGGATGATAACACTCTCAACTTCCGATATGTTACCCACCACTCCCAGCTTTCATAATATTTGTTTCTGGCACTCCCAACTTAACGAACCCTAACTCCGTTAGTTTTCTTGCTAACATGGAATTTTTTATTAATATAAAAGTAGGTGGTGGGTCTGGCCACTAGGTTGTACGAATAACCATTGCCATCAAAAAACGATGGAGATCATGGAGATTGTGCACCGGCGGAGAGACGATGAAGATGGTGTTCGCCGGAAACCTACAACTCATTTTTCCGGCTAGAGACGGTTCCGAAAGGTGGTTGGGTGTGACGGCGGTGGTGGCGGAGGATAGAGGCTGTGGTTGTTGTGGCGGTGGCGGTGAAATGATGGATATGCTACCGGAAACCTGCAACTCGTTTTTTTACGACGAGCAAAGGATTCTGATGACGCTGATAGTGGCGGTGGGTAGAGATTTTGGTCACTTTGGGTGGTGGAGTGGCAGCAGTGAATGGTGGACGATGGAATGGTGGCGGGTTTTTGAGATTTAAGGTTTTGAATTGTTGAAAGTGGGTGAAGATGTAACATGTTGAAGAAATATGGGACACACAACCTAATTTTTATTAATAACAAATTCCACATCAGCAAGAAAAATTAACGAAGTTAGGGTCCGTTAAGTTCAAGAGTGCCATAAACAAATATGGTGAAAGTTGGGAGTGGGTAACAAATAGAAAATTGAGAGTGTTATCATTCAACGAGTGAAAGTTAGGAGTATTAAAGACCAATATCCCTATTATTTTTATGTAATGCCACCTTTTACAATAACGTTAGTTTAAATTATGTTTCAAGTTTCAAAGAAAGCCACAACGTTATTCATTTATTATTATTTGCTTCAGTTAAAATTTAAAGTCTGTTATAATATTAGCTCTAACTATAACAATATTATTAGTATAATATGAGAACTTGAAGATAACAAAACAAGAGAATAAGAAAATGTATGATTCAGTAAATTTTGATGATGTCTTCTTAGATTACAAAGATAGATATATATACAAAAAGGTAATACTATTTGGGGGACATGTTCATATAGTTGGGATTGAAAATTTGGCATCCATCACATGGATGTGTCTTACCGACACTTTCATAACACTTATGTGGAGTGTTCATGTGGCCAAGACTTTTGACAAATGTGAAAAGGTGTTATACAACTTGTAAAATCGTCGGTGGTTTCACAACACTCCCCCTTGGATGACACCTTTTCAAAACTTCGGGGTCTTGAAGTACTGCCTCATTAAAAACCTTGCTAAAGAAAAACCCAATGGGAAAAAGCTTTAGCTAAAGGAAAAAGAGTGCAGTAGATAGCTCCCCCTCAAGTTGCAGGTCGTTACATTGTTCGTACATGGCGCATGCCAATATCATGGACATGTTTTCTGAATGTTGCTGTGGGAAGTGCTTTTGTGAAAAGATCAGCTGAGTTGTTGCTGGATTTGACATATCTCATCTCAACCTGATTTTCTTTAATAAGGTCCCGAGTATACTCAAAGTATCTTGGTGGTATATGCTTTGTTCTGTCACTTTTGATATACCCTTCCTTCATTTGCGAGACACAAGCTGCATTATCTTCATAGATAGGAGTTGGGATTCGATCTATCTCTAAACCACAAGAAATCAATATGTGTCATGACATAGATCTTAACCATACACATTCTCTTGAAGCTTCATGCAATGCAATGACTTCAGCATGATTTGAAGATGTTGCAATGAGTGTTTGTTTCTGAGAACGCCATGAAATCGCAGTTCCTCCGTTCTTAAATACGTATCCAGTTTGAGATTTTGCTTTATGGGGATCAGATAAATAACCTGCATCTGCATAACCAACTAACCCTTCTTTTGAATCGTTAGAATAAAATAAACCTAAATCCACAGTTCCTTTTAAATACCGAAAAATATGTTTAATGCCATTCCAATGTCTTTTAGTAGGGGATGAACTGAATCTTGCCAATAAATTAACTGCAAAAGAAATGTCAGGTCTTGTACAGTTAGTAAGATACATAAGTGCTCCAATTGCACTGAGGTATGGTACTTCGGGACCAAGAATCTCTTCATTATCTTCGCAAGGACGAAATGGATCATTGTCAACATTGAGTGATCTAACAACCATCGGTGTGCTTAAAGGATTTGCTTTGTCCATATTGAAACGTTTTAAGAGTTTCCCAGTATAAGTTGACTGATGCACAAGTATCCCATTATGCATATGCTCAATTTGTAAACCAAGACAATATTTGGTTTTTCCGAGATCTTTCATTTCGAATTCTTTCTTTAAAAGAGCAATTGCTTCATTAATTTCTTTTTGTGTCCCAATTAAATTTAGATCGTCAACATACACAGCTATGATCACATATCCTGATGTTGTCTTCTTGATGAAGACACATGGACAAATAAGATTATTTGTGTATCCTTTGCTTATCAAATAATCACTCAAACGATTGTACCACATCCTTCCAGATTGTTTCAGTCCATACAAGGATCTTTGTAATTTGATGGAATACATTTCCTTAGGCTTTGAGCTTATTGCATCGGGGAGTTTAAATCCTTCGGGAATTTTCATATAGATGTCACTATCTAGTGATCCATACAAGTTAAGCTGTGACAACATCCATAAGACGCATCTCTACCTTTTTAGAGACTGCTAAGCTGATTAAATATCTAAACGTAATAGCATCCATAACAGGAGAATACGTTTCTTCATAGTCAATTCCTGGCCTCTGAGAAAAACCTTGAGCTACAAGTCTTGCTTTGTATCTTGTAACTTCATTTTTCTCATTTCGTTTTCTCACAAAAACCCATTTATATCCTACAGGTTTCATTGACTTTGGTGTAATGACAATAGGTCCAAAAACCTTTCGATTGTTTAGTGAGTTTAATTCAGCTTGCATAGCATCTTTCCATTTGTTCCAATCTTGTCGATTTTTACAATCATCTACAGATTTTGGTTCAGGGTCATCATTTTCTTCCATGATATCGCTTGCTACAGAATAAGAAAATATATCATCAATATTTTCCATTTCATCTCGATCCCACATTATATGTGATTTACCATAGTTTATTGATAATTCTTTATTGGAATCATTTATTTCTTCCTGAGGAAATGTTATATCATTTATTCTTTCCTGAGGGAAGGTTTTGTCAATCATTCCTTCCTTAGGGTCAGTATCCTTCTCAGAACCCTTTCTTTTTCGAGGATTTTTATCCTTTGAACCGATTGGCCTTCCACGTTTTATACGTTTTTGAGATTCATGAGCTGCATTATTATGGTTTTGCTTGCTTGGAATCTCAATTCGAGCTGGAGCATTAGCAGCTGGTATATGAGATTTAGTGACACTGTTTATATCAGTAAATGCATCAGGTAACTGATTTGCAATTTCTTGTAGATGTATTATTTTTTGAACCTCTGTCTCACTTTGTTTTGATCTTGGGTCTAAGTGTAACAATGATGGCACACACCATGATATATCTCTTTCTTGCTTTTTCATTTCTCCCCCTAATGCCGGGAACATTGTCTCGTTAAAATGGCAATCAGCAAAACGTGCTGTAAATACATCACCTGTTAAAGGTTCAAGGTATCTTATGATGGAAGACGTTTCATATCCAACATATATTCCCAACCTTCTTTGGGGGCCCATTTTTGTGCGTTGTGGCGGTGCAATAGGAACATACACAGCACACCCAAAAATTCTAAGGTGAGAGATATTTGGCTCATTCCAGAAACAAGTTGTGTGGGAGAGTATTTATGATTTGCACTTGGTCTCACACGGATTAATGATCCAGCATGCATAATTGCATGACCCCAAATAGAAACAGGGAGTTTTGTCCTCATTATTAATGGTCTAGCTATTAGCTGTAGGCGTTTGATCAACGACTCGGCTAAGCCATTTTGTGTGTGTACATGAGCAACAAGGTGTTCTACAACAATCCCCACAGACATGCAATAATCATCAAAAGCATGTGACGTAAATTCTCCCGCATTATCAAGTCTTACTCTTTTAATGATATAATCCGGAAAATGTGCACGTAATTTGATAATTTGAGCAAGAAATTTTGCAAAAGCAACATTACGAGTCGATAATAAAGAGATATTAGACCATCTGCTGGATGCGTCTATTAAGACCATGAAGTATCTAAATGGTCCACATGGTGGATGAATTGGTCCACATATGTCACCTTGAATTCTTTCAAGAAACATTGGTGTTTCTTTATCGACTTTTAATGGCGAAGGCCTTGTAATTAATTTTCCAAGAGAACAAGATGTACATTGAGGCATTTTATCTATTTTGTGGATCTTTTGACCTTTCAGTGTATGCCCATGTGTATTTTCAATGATCCTTTTCATCATTGTGGATCCTGGATGGCCTAATCTGTCATGCCATAAGTTTATGATACCAGAATCGCAACAATTTTCTTTGACTGCCATATGTGCTTGAGGCACATTTATATATGTATAATGCAAACCAGAATGGAGCATTGGCAATTTTTCCAATATTTGATCTTTGCTTATGATATGCAAATATTTTTCATTACTAA
The DNA here is from genome assembly GCF_021521415.1 of Bidens hawaiensis. Classification (NCBI taxonomy): domain Eukaryota; kingdom Viridiplantae; phylum Streptophyta; class Magnoliopsida; order Asterales; family Asteraceae; genus Bidens; species Bidens hawaiensis. The sequence goes on from NW_027502873.1 coordinate 35,809, forward strand.
CAGTCCTTGACTGAGTATCATATCCATTATGATATATGTTTCTGAAACTCAACAAATTTCTTGTTGATTTTGGGGAAAATAAAGCATTTTCTATTTGAGCTTTGTACCATTTGGTAATGCTAAATTAGCTTTTCCCACTCCTTCTATCAAGTTTGTAGGACCTGATATTGTATTGATGATCCCTTTTGTTGGTTTCAGTTTATAAAATATTTTTAGATCTAAGTATAGTATGCGTGGCTCCACTATCCGCTATACATATATCTTCTTCATTTGTTTGATCTTGTGCTCCGGTGATTTTCATTTTAAATCTTGAAAAATATTAAGAAAAAAAAAATAAGTGTATAACGAAGACATATGATATTTAATAAGAACTTTATTTAATTGAAACACAAGTAGTACATGAAAGAGGAACTACATAATTAAAGATAATGAGAACACACTTAATAATTGCATCTAATTATAGTAGTCAAGCAACTTTGTTTCAAAGTTGCACCTCAAAGTCTTCAACGCTCAGCTCAGCATTGATATTATTAAAGTTATCAACATGGTTCACTTCTTTCTCTTTTCCTTTTAGAGAGGCTTGGTACAGTTCACACAGATGTGGAGCTGTGCGACAAGCCTTTGCCCAGTGGTTTGTACTTCCACATCTAAAACATGAAGTGCCATTGTTTTCGGACCTACCAGCTTCATTCCATTTATTTTGGTGGTTGGAATTGGTATTGTGTGGGACATGATAATTATTGGCTCTCTGGTTACGACCACGGCCACGGCCACGACCACGACCGTAAGAATTATTGTTCCATTTGAATGAAAGCTTACGATCATTAAAATGTCTTTTGTCAAAATGACCACGGCCACGTCCACGGCCTCGTCCTCGACTTTGTTCCCATTTATGACCAGAATTTTTATGAGAACTTTTGTGAGCAACATGTGCTTCTGGTATTGCTAATGAACCCGTGGGACGAGATTGATGATTTTTCATCAATAATTCATTATTTTCTCTGCTACAAGGAGCAATGCATTTAGATCAGAGTATCTCCTAAAATTCTGCAAACGATAATGTGTTTGCAAGTTTATGTTTGATGCATGAAACGTGGAGAAAGTTTTCTCTAACTTTTCTTCCTCTGTTACGGGATATACCCCACAAAATTCTAGCTTTGAGCAAATTCGGTATAAAGCAGAGGTGTAATCATTTACCCTTTTAAAATCTTGGAACCTAAGACTGTTCCATTCATCTCTAGAAGTAGGAAGTAAAACTTCCCTTAGATGACCGAATCTGCTTTTCAAATCTTCCCATATCATATATGGGTTATCATAATTAAAATACTCATGCTGTAGTAATTCATCAATATGTTTATGGATGAAAACATCAGCTCTTGCTTTATCCTGGTCAGAGCAATCATTGTATTCTTGATTGTTTCTAACACATCCATAGATTTTAAATGTCTTTTGACATTTGCTGTCCAAGACATATAATTTTCTCCAGAAATGTTGAGTGCAGGGAATTCGAGTTTTGCTATATTTGACATTTTGTTGCTAAACATAATAAAGCAAATAGTAAGATAAATATTAGAATCCATATATATCAATCAACAATGAGATACAATACTTTGGTAGAGCTATAAACATATAAAAGAAAAAGAAAATGCCGAAATCTTCAGATGAGATATTAAAAATTAGAATGAGAAGTAGTATAAGCATTATAGTGACCAACAGCAAAACCGGGTGAATCATTTTGAGAACTTTATCTTGGATAAATTTAATAAGAAGAATGTTTGTTATAAATGAAATGGGGTTAATGATTGGTTATTTATAGTGAAAATTTATAACCTTTTTACAACGGTTACATTACCGTTTATAACGGTAACATTACCGTTTGTATGTGTGTGTATATATATATAATTATAATATTAATTATTTTAAAGTAAGATAATAAATAAGATATTAAATACAGTTTATTTTATAAAATATATAATTAGTATGCACAATAATAAGAATAGAATTGTTAGTGTAAATAAATCTAACTTCTAAATGAAATATTAGTGTGCATATATAAATAAAAGTTAGAATAGTTATCAAACTTTAATAACAACGTTTATATACATTACTGCTGTTACTTAGTATATGTATATGCATATATATATTTCTAATATACATAATTAAAGAAGTGTTTATGATGCTTATGTGGATACATTTGTGTCTATTACCTTTCTTGATTAGGATATAAGCGGCTCGTGCTGATAACGTGTTATAATATTAGCTCTAACTATAACAATATTATTAGTATAATATGAGAAATTGAAGATAACAAAACAAGAGAATAAGAAAATGTATGATTCAGTAAATTTTGATGATGTCTTCTTAGATTACAAAGATAGATATATATACAAAAAGGTAATACTATTTAGGGGACATGTTCATATAGTTGGGATTGAAAATTTGGCATCCATCACATGGATGTGTCTTACTGACACTTTCATAACACTTATGTGGAGTGTTCATGTGGCCAAGACTTTTGACAAATGTGAAAAGGTGTTATACAACTTGTAAAATCGTCGGTGGTTTCACAACAAAGTCAATATATTTACCCTAGTTCATTTATTTGCGAACGTTGGAAAGGAGTCGAATTAAAAAAAAAAAAATTGATGACAAAATATTGAATCGGCCAAGAATGTTAACAAACCAAGATTAGACATTTTCTTTAAAATTTTAACACTATCAAACATTATGATTTAAAAATTAAATACTTTAAAGATTTTGTTCTATCAAAGGCAATATTTATTTTTTTGAGCGACTTTGTCATTTAAATTATCTACGACGTGAGTTGAAAATCTTGATTAAACTATATGTTGAAGAATGAAGACCTTATCCACATGGAAAAAAAATGGATAAGAGCCATATTTTCGAAAGTGAATAATTATGGAATTATCTGTATGATTGGTTAGTAATTAGGGGATGGGCCGCCTGTGCGTATGTACCTTAATCTTAATCGGGCATGGTATCGGCAATAAAGAACATCGTCACCACTATTAAAACCGGGTACTATAAACATATGTAACTAGTAGTTGATGAAAGTAGTCGTTGAGGTGGGTCATTTCTAATTAAAAAAAAATACTATAAATATTTAATATTCACACTATTATTTTTCAAACACACTCCGAAATCATCTTCTCTACTCAAACATATCTTTACAAATTTTCAACAAGATGAAATTTCTCAAACGATAGCTCGGGTTGTTCATTCCTTCTATCGATGATGGCATCCATATATTTCAGATGATAGAATCTTATTTATTTTCAAGAATAACGGATTCTTTGGTCTAACCGTTCTTGACGATACTATCCTTCGTGAATTGGTGGATATCAATGCACATTACCGACTTCGATTAGATGTTGCGACTCATCTTTGAACTTTAAATCTTCTGCACCTCAACTTGAGTGAGGATGTGTAGCTTTTTATTTATGTTTTCCAATTTTCGATAATTTAAAAGAAGAGTAATACAATGTAATATATAAATGGTGTTGTGCATATAATTTTTCTAACGTAAATCAAACATGATATAAGATGTATTTTACTTTGTCTTAGGTCTTCTATTCAACAAAAGTCATGACTCTACGTGTGTGCAAGGTATAACAAGACTGTAGATACGTCATTCGGTAAAAAAAAAGTTTCATTAATTTCAAATTATTATCTTAAATATATAAAAACGAAACCTCCACACATTCTCTCAAGCCACTGAATTGCTTTATTTGTAAATTGAGGTTTCTCACGCATTTTACCCGAATTAACGGGTATGGGTTTCACAAAACCCATATTGCCCTTAAACGGGTTATAACATCTCATTAAATTAAAAATTAATCTAAAAAAATATTTGATATAAAAATTATATAAAATAGAGATATACTAAAAATTAATATACATTTAAAAAAATATATTATTTATAACTAATAAAACAATTTTATAGTAAAAAAATAAGCGGGTCACAAGTCTCACCAAACGATAGCTTTTGAACCAAGTTATAACATCTCATTTATTTGTGAAACCCGTTCATCAAAAAACCCTAAGTATATTATTAAATTTCTTTTAATAAATAAAATTAAAAATACAAAAATATAAATATTAGAAAATGAATAATGTAAAACAATCCCCAGAGACGGACCTACACATACGGTGCGGGGGTCGGCCGTCAATCAGTGTTAATATAGTATTTAAATCATGACCGACCCGTGTGAAATTTTGATACCAACCATGTGGAATTTTAAAATCCAACGGATGATGAAAGAAAAATAGAAGAAAGAAGGTAGTATGACGAGAAAACTTTATTCCGACTGATGTTGTGGCGTTTCTTCCCTATTGTTTGGACAATAGATAAAGAAGAAAGAGGCACATGGGTGCCCTAAATGTCATTTTAGTAACATGAGTTTTTAAAGGCCTAAATTAAAAAGCCTACAAGATGATCACTCGGTGGCATGTTCTATCTTTCTTTTTCTTCATTTTTTCCTAACTTAAAACAAATATATTAAATATCTAACCACTAGATTATTTGTTTGTTATTTTGTTATGTCTATTATAAAACCTATAAAATATTTTGGTTCTTTATTGTTTATATCTTGTTTAGTTCACTTATCATATTTTCTTTTTATTAGGTTATATGTATTTTTATTACTTACTTTTAATTAGAAACCCTTAAAACAAATATTGATTGGTATAACTTGAAATCGGTCAAATGGTTGTTTATGAACTAGAAAATTATATATTTTAAATACATTTATGTAAATAGGAATTAAGTTATGGCCCCCGGTTATAAAAATTTGGTTCCGCTAGTGACAAAGTAAATATTGTTTCGGTTAGATTGAAAAATAAAAATCCGTAAAAACCAATTTTAAATAAATTGTATTTTAATTATTTATTTCTAACGATATTTTGTTTGATTATGTATATTTGGCTTACGTGACCCTACCCGAACCGATTTCATCCAACGAAAACGGCTAAAGCGGAACAAAAAAAAGTTATATAAAGATTTAACCTGACTCGAATGGCTGAAACAAAACAAATTTTTATATATAACTGCATACGATCCAAAAT
>NW_027502874.1:0-42250 GCF_021521415.1 Bidens hawaiensis
TGCGGAACCAGTTGGTCTTCGCGCAGACGTCCCTCTTCAAGGTGAGTCTTGCGGGTCCAACTGGGCTCTGCTGGGACCTACCTCTTCAGACCGTATGAATAATTGGCAAGTGTGTAGAGGGGTTACATTAAACTTTTGTTTATTTTCATCCAATTACAAATTAGCACTTTAGCGATTATAAACGTACGATTTACAACGAGAAATACACAAGTGTATGGAGTTACGTTTAAACTACAATGCATGATGCATGTTTCCTCATATTGATCTGACTATGACTATATAACATGCAGGGTTAGCAAAGATCGGTTCACTTCAGCTTTTACATATAATCGAAACCAATAACCGATAATCAGCTTATGAAAACTCCAACGTAACTAACAACCGAAACTAATTTAGTTATTTCGATTCGTATATCAATTTTCAGTTCATTTTAGTTTGTATTATATTCAAATATTAAATCTCCTAAATTGAACCATTAATTATAGGTGCACGAAAAAACCCGAACCCGGAACCGGAAACGAACCCGAACAAAAAAACCCGGAACCTGGGGTTTCAATACCCGAACCAGTGTCGAACCTACCCTACCAGTAGGGTACGGAAATGGTATGCATTTCAGTACCAAACCCCACACCCGGAACCAGACCCAATTTGTACCTGGTAATACTTGAAAACCGGTTCCATACCCGAAACCGGGTTTTTTCCATACCTGATCTATACCCGAAATTAGGGCTGTCACTTTTACCCGAAACCCAACCCGAGAAAACACGTACCCGAACCCGAACTAATCCGACCCGAAAACCCGAACCGAAGTAATTCAGGTTGGTTCTCGGGTTTGATTTATAAGTTTCGAGTCAACCCGAATAACCCTAATAAACTTTTATTTTTGAAATTAAATATATTTTTAGGTATAAAAGGTTTAGTCTTAGCCACTAACGTTATCAAAATCTTGTCCTAATAAATTGTTGTCATTACAACTATTATAGATCAATTGTTTATTGTTAATTTATGTTTTCCGTTGATTACTAATAGCAACCGTAATCAAACAACTAAATCACGTCCGATTGAAGACGATTATGATTCGAGTTAGTTTTACTCTTCTTTTGGATTGTTTAATCAAGTTATGTTTGGTTTATCATTTGATTATTTGTTTACGAGCAAAGAATAATATGTTGTTTTAGTTTTTAGCATTGTAGTTATAAAATTTTTTTGATTTTTGTTTTGTTTTCTAGGATACTCGAAAACCGATTAACCCAACCCGAAAAAACGCGAACCCAAAAAAACCCGTGAGAGATTTGGGTTGGGTTTCGGGTCAAGATTTAAAACTTTGAAACCCGAAGAACACGACCCAAAAAACCGAAACCCGAAAACGAACCCGAAGAACACCCCTACCCAAAATTACTCGAAAAAAACCTGAAAAATACCCCAAAAAAGTGCAGCCTCATAAAAAACTCAATCTATACCCCGAAAAAAACTTGAAAAAACTCCAAAATAAGTTTTCTCAATACCCGGTTCTATACTCGATTTGAACCCAATTCATATGGTATGGCTTTTAGAGACTATACCCGGACCCGAACTCAACCCGATTATTTCCAATATCCGATTTTCTAATACTCAGCCATACCCGAACCCGAATTCATACCCAGAACATGGTATACAAAAACATGATTTGTGCACCTCAACGCCATTATCCCTTTGGGCTAGACTAACTGAGTAAGCCCTTGGACTTGAAGTCCTAAAATGATAAGCAGGCCTGTGTTTCGGCCCAAATTACACTCAGACCCTAAAACCAGTTAACTTAACCACCTTCTTCTTCTTCTTCTTCTTCTTTATTCTTCACCCGCAGTGCTGCAATTTCATTTAACACTCGCACAGACCTTCAAACGCCAATTTAACTAACTCGCCGTCAGAAAAAATAGCAAGCAGAATGAGGAAGAAGGTGGACGAACGTATCCGAACCCTAATTGAGAACGGAGTCAAAACCAGACACCGTTCCATTTTTCTTATTATCGGCGATAAGTCTCGTGACCAGGTCACTCCACCTTCTATAACACATACACACTTGTTATTATATTATATTATATTATATTATATTATATTATATTATTTTATTTTTATCTGTATGTATTAATATTTAATATGTGTGTTATGTGTTGTGAACAGATTGTGAACCTGCACCATATGCTTAGCAAGTCAGTTAAAAAGGCTAAACCTAATGTGCTTTGGTGTTACAAGGATAAACTTGAGCTTAGCAGGTGCTTATTTTTACTAATTTTGTGTTTAGTTATATTTTGGTTTTTAATTGATAAGGATTTGCTGAATTTAGTACATATTATAGCTGTGAACACGTTAAATGCTTATTCTAGTTATTAAGTTTGTTTGATTAAGTTTATTGAATCGTTGTATGCTTTAAGATGCTGTAAATTTGATTATCACACAGTTAATGAGCTGAGCTTGGCTCATTTTAACTTACGAGAGCTTGAGCTCGGCTCGTAAGTTCTGTTTTCTAAAGCTCGAGCTCGGCTGGTGAGTCGTTTTTCGAGTTTGGATCAGGCTGGGCTCGGCTTGTTTGTTATTTATTAGTTAAATTTGTATATATTTTTAGTTCTTAAGTTGAGAAAAACCATAAACGAGCCGAAGCTCTGCTCGGGCTCATGTGCAGTGCCTTAAACGAGCCAAAGCTCTGTTGTGCATTGTGAATATAATATATTATATATAAAAGTCCAAAAGAGTTAAAACTTAAAATTACACAACGCTTGACGGGCTTAAACTATCTTCCCATACGAGACTCGGGCTCGAGAACTAAACAAGTTATTTGAGGCTCGGGCTCGATAAGGCTCGGATTATTTTGATCTTTTTATTGATTTGATCTCGAGTAGCTCGCTAGCGGTTTGGGTCGTTTGCACATCTATCACAGAGTCTACCTAGAATGGTTCTGGCTAATTTTGTTCATTGTGTATGTGTCACAGTCATAAGAAAAAACGGGCCAAACAGGTTAAGAAGCTCATGACAAGAGGACTTTTGGATCCTGAAAAAGTGGATCCTTATTCACTTTTCCTTGAAACCGCGGGAATTACTTATTGCCAGTACAAGGATTCTGAGAGGATTCTTGGAAATACGTTTGGCATGTGTATATTACAGGTAGATTGAAATCTGTAATGTCTTTAATGTCAAGTTCTATTGTAGCTGGTACATTTTCATAAGCAAATGTTTTTTTGTTTTTTACCAGGATTTTGAGGCTTTGACACCAAATCTTCTGGCTAGAACTATAGAAACCGTGGAAGGTGGTGGATTGGTTATTCTGTTACTTAGTTCGTTGAAATCACTTACTAGTCTATACACCATGGTTATGGTATGTGTTGAATCACTAGCCTATTATACAAATAAAAAGTCTTATGAGTTTAACAGTTGTGTAGATAGCGTAATTCTCATTTAATTGTCTATGATATTTAATCTTGATTTTTCATTAAATTTCTATTGTATAACTTGATTGGTGCTACCTGCAGGATGTTCATGAAAGGTTCCGAACAGAATCTCATGCTTTAGCCACCGGTCGCTTCAATGAACGCTTTTTACTTTCTCTTGCATCATGCGGTTCATGTATGGTTATGGATGACGAGTTAAACATATTACCAATCTCATCTCACATGAGATTAATAACACCAGTTCCAGTAGAAGAGGTAAATTACTGGTCTCTTTAACATTTTAGTGTTGTATATTAATATCAAACCGATGAGATTTGGATCTTATTTTTGAAATAAAAGGACTCTGAGGGGCTTTCAGAAGCAGGGCGTGATTTGAAAGATCTGAAAGAGCAATTGAAAGATGATTATCCTGTTGGTCCGCTGATTAAAAAGTGTTGCACATTAGATCAGGTACTAATGCTTCTTATATTTGCTTATTTTCTTCTTTATGTTTATTGCTACTTATTTCTACATGATGCCATTACTCATAACCATTCCAACATACCATCTTCTTTTGATTATTTCAATCAATGGTGTTTCTTGATTATGACATTTTACTCTTTTTTGTACACATGGAGCTAACATATTGTAAATTTATTTATTTAGGGTAAAGCTGTAATTACGTTTCTTGATGCGATTTTGGATAAGACACTGCGTAGCACGGTGGCTTTGCTTGCTGGTCGTGGTCGTGGGAAGTCGGCTGCACTTGGTCTTGCAGTTGCTGGAGCCGTTGCTGCAGGGTGGCAATCTTACCTATTATTCTCTGACATAACATATCAGACTTTTTTATTTTTGTTATATGCTTTGATCTAATATTTTAATGAACATACCATTCTGCAGGTATTCAAATATTTTTATTACTGCTCCTAGCCCAGAAAATCTAAAGACATTGTTTGAGTTTGTATCAAAGGGATTTGACATGCTTGAGTACAAGGTGAATCTTGTTTATATTTCATATTTTATGATTATTTCAGGGTGTGTAACATGTTATTTACTGTATTTTGCTTGGTTTTGGTTTTTTGTATAGTTATGATTGTATTTGTTGTTGATATGTTTTACTGACATTTGTTTAGGAGCATTTGGATTATGATATTGTCAAAAGCTCAAATCCAGAGCTCAGGAAAGCAACTATCAGAATAAATATATACAAACAGCATAGGCAGACAATTCAGGTTTTCATACATGCACAACTGCCCTCCTGGTATATTAATTCTATTTTTTATATCACCGTAGATACTTATAAGTTATAACTATATGTGTCATTGCAGTATATACAACCTCATGAACATGCTAAGCTGTCTCAAGTTGAACTCTTGGTGATTGATGAAGCGGCAGCTATTCCACTTCCAGTTGTGAAGTCTTTACTCGGGCCTTATTTGGTTTTCCTTTCTTCTACTGTTAACGGGTATGAAAATATACATATAAAAGTATTTATATGTATTGATCTCTATGTATTTGTGTTTGTTACAACTTCTCATATTTGCATGATCTATAAATGTCGTATTGTTGTATATCTTTCTTAAAGGTATGAAGGTACAGGGCGATCTTTATCATTAAAGCTTTTGCAGCAGTTAGAAGAACAAAGTATAGCTTCTACAAAAAGCACAAAAGCAGATCCTTCTGGTATGATAAGCTCTTAGTTAAATTCCATGTGAATTTATGTTAGTTTGTTTTAAAACTTAATGTAATTTAATTTGTTTGAATGCAGGACGGTTATTTAAAAAGATAGATTTGACTGAAGCCATTAGATATGCGTCTGGTGATCCAGTTGAATTGTGGCTGAACAATTTACTTTGTTTGGACATAGCAAATTCCATTCCTAGCATTAACAGGTTAGTTTAAGAAATAAAATGTGGGCGATATATATTTTTTTTGTTTTAACGTTATAATGTATCGTCTTTATGTGCAAGCAGGTTACCTCCTCCAAGTGAGTGTGATCTTTATTATGTTAACCGGGATACACTTTTCTCATATCATAAAGACAGCGAGTTATTTCTGCAGGTAGTTATGATCTTGTTTGTTATTGGTTTTTATTTTATTTTTCATTTATATTAATAGCTTACAAGGTTTCACTTTATTCAGAGAATGATGGCTTTATACGTTGCTTCTCACTACAAAAATTCTCCAAATGATCTTCAATTATTGGCTGATGCTCCAGCCCATCACTTGTTTGTATTACTCGGTACAAGCTCTGTGCTAATTTTCTCTATATTGTATTATTATCTTTAGTATGGATTTTATTGATTTTACTTTATTTATTATGTGTGCAGGTCCCGTCAATGAATCAAAGAATCAACTCCCAGATATTCTTTGTGTCATCCAGGTTTGTTTGTTTTCATTTCTTTTAGAAGCTTCATATCTATGTAAACAAATGGTGGTTGATTTGATTAATGGTTGTACAGGTCTGTCTTGAAGGGAAAATTTCAAAGGCTTCTGCAATGAAAAGTTTAAGTGCTGGTCATCAGCCTTCTGGAGACCAAATTCCATGGAAATTTTGTGAACAGTTTCAAGATAACGACTTTCCGAGTCTTTCTGGTGCCAGAATCGTACGCATTGCGACACACCCAAATGCAATGAAGGTATGTGTTTTCATTAGCTTCACTTTCTTTTTTATCTTTTATGTTTTTTTATCCTTTTAAGTGCAACATGAATGACGGTGATCTTATTATATTGCAGCTTGGATATGGTTCAGCGGCTATAGAATTGCTAGCAAGGTAGTGGAATTTTATCTTGTAAACGTCCTGTTCAGGAACATCAACGCACATGAACATAAACAAACATAACTGAGCGAAAACCCAGTAAAAGTATACGTGAACAATCAGTGCTGTTCATGTTCGCTTGTTAACTAACAGTGCTTTTCATGTTTGCCTGTTTAACTAACCGTGCTGTTCATGTTCGCTCGTTTAAGAACAAACGTGCTGTTCATGTTTGTTCGTTTATTAAATAACCGAACTTCCTGCTGAACGATTCATGAATGGTTCATTGAACTTTTGGTTTGTTTACAAGCCTATTAATCTATTTCATTTATAATTTATTAATATTATGGTGTAGGTACTTTGAGGGTCGAATCATTCCCACTTCTGAAGAAGATGTCCTGAATAATCCTGAATCTTCACCTGTCAGAATTACAGAAGCAGCTGAGAAAGTAAGATCTTACTTTTAACATATTTTTTAATCGTAACTTTTGTTTTTTCTTAACTTATGCCAAAACATTATTTGTATTAACTGTTAATACAGGTGTCATTGCTTGAAGAAAACATAAAACCAAGATCAAATCTACCACCTCTTCTTGTACACCTATCTGAAAGACGGCCCGAGAAGCTACATTATCTTGGTGTCTCATTCGGGCTTATTTTGGACCTATTTCGTTTTTGGAGAAAACATAAATTCGCACCATTTTACCTGTGTGAAATTCCAGTTAAGTTCATATTGTTATTATTAGTATCCTTACGTCTTTATCCTCTCTTTTAAAGGCTTAATTAATCCTAATAATATGTTATCAGAATTCCGTAACTGGTGAGCATACTTGTATGATGCTGAAAGCCCTGGAAACCGATGATATCGAAGCTAACGGATCAGACGAATTGGGATTCTTTGGTCCTTTCTATCAAGGTTGCTTATCTTATGAATAAACTTTGCTGGTTAGTACAATATATAAAGTATTTGAAAACTAATTTCTCTCGTATGTCTTTAGCTTTCAGGACATCATTTGCTAGGCTTTTATGTTCTCCAAGATTTAATACCATGGAATACAAGCTTGCAATGAGGTACGTCTCTTGTTGATTTTTTAAAAAAATGTTCATGCATAATTTTAATTATGTCATATATTTGTTTTTGTAGCGTATTGGATCCAAAACTGAGCTTCACTGATGAAGACGCTTCAACAATTCCACATGAAACATACAGTGATATCCTTAAATCTCCAGTCAGTATGAAAAGACTGGAAGCTTACGTGAACCAACGTGCTGATTATCACTTGGTAACAAATCTTCAAAGTTATAAAATTGATTTTTTGAAACAAAACATAGGCTGATATTTGTGTATATTATTTTGTTGGACAGATTTCAGACCTGAAACTTTCACTTGCATACTTATACTTCCAGGAGAAGTTACCAGTTCCGTTATCATATGCACATGCCTCTGTGTTACTATGCATGGGCTTACAAAATCAAGATGTGTCTTATGTTGAGGTTTAGTTTGTTTTTAACTGAACTCTTAACTAGTTATTTTAATTAATTTATTTTTATATTTGATTCCTTTTGTTTTGTAGGGAGTAATGAAGTTGGAAAGACAGCAAATTATGTCTTTGTTCTTTAAAGTGATGAAAAAGTTTCACAGATATTTGGATTCGGTATCCACAAAACAATTTAGTTCAACTCTGCCTCCAGTCATAGAAGTAAGCAACAAGTTTAATTATATTAAAATTTTATTTTTTTGAAAGGCAGCATTTTATTAAAACTCAACGAACTAGCAAGCGGCTAGAACGCATAACAACAAACAAACAAGATCTGTAGGCACTACCAAACAACATACAACAGCAACAAAATTAAATTAATTTTCTTCAATGATTAATAATGTCTACTATTTAATATCAGGTGGAATTGAGGCCCCACGAGATTACAGTGGAAGAGGATCTCGAAGAAGCTGCAAAGAAAGCCAAGGTTTGTTTGGTTGACCTTTGATGTAAATTGTCTTGATAATTGATATTTGAACTTAAATTTGTTTTGTGATTGTGTTTTAGGATAATTATAATGCAAACAATGATGGTGCATTGAACCCAGAGTTTCTCCAAAGGTACGCGATTGCTGATAGGGATGTGGAGTTTGAGAGTGCTTTGAGAAATGGGGTGCCGGGTGGTGTGATTAGTGTCAGGTCGAGTAAAACAAAAGCGGAAAAACATGGGAAATCAAAAGATAATGATAAGAGTGACAAGAAAAGAAGCAAAGACGGAAGTTCTTCCAAATCATCAAAGAAGAGAAGGACCTAATTATTTATAATTTGTGTTATTCTGCTCACAGTTTTGACATGATTGTTAGTTTTCTATTTATAATGCTATGTTTGTAAGAACAAAAGGTCTTTGATTCTTAGACGGGATTGTTATGTTCTTGGGAGCAATTTTTTTTGGCAAAATTGGATTTTATCTTGAAGGTTTCAATACTTGCGTCTAGAGGTGTTTTTGCCTTTTTTTTCTCGAGTTACGAGTTTTTGGGGTCGGGTTCTTTGGGTTTTTGTGTAGGAAAAATTTAACAATACCTGACTGATTTAAAGTTTGGACTGGTCGAGTATGGGTTAGTTCGGGTCAGGTTCGGTTTTTGAGTAAAGATGTAAATAATGTATATATATAACTTTTCATGAAATATCAAAAAATATTATTATGCTACTAAAAAGTATATTCAAAATTCAAAAATTAACTATGTTACCGAGTTTCGGTAACTAAGTTGATGCCTATTAGTAGGAAATTGCTACTGATTTTGAGTAACTTTAGAAAATGAGCGTATGCTATACACTTCCTTAATAATTAACTATTATCAACATACCTTAGAGGCTCCTTAATAATTTTAAATGAGCGTATGCTATACACTTCCTGACTTGTATAAGTTTTTTAGGACTTCTTTTTTGGTCTTCAATAAATCCTGATTATCCAAAATAGCTTGATGACATTAAAATCGTCAATAAACTTGTTCCAATGATTATAGTAGTTGAAGGAAGATGCATTGTTTTGATTTAAGATTTCCACACGTAAAACTTTGCTATTTATAGAATTGAGGCAGAAAATCAAGATGTCAAATTCTCGATGGACTTGTAAACGAGTGTGAATGTGGTGTTAGTTATAACAATAATAATAAAAAAATATATTGTATTGCCATTTGCATTTGCATTGTTTTGTTTTGGCGTTCCATTCATAAAGCAAGAAAAATCCTAGATAAGTTTTATCTTTTAAAACATTAGATTTTCATCTGATTATTTATATTTTAGGAAAATAACATGAAATTGAGAGTGCCACCCACACCACAAATGAAGCCCTCGTCATTCGGCCATAGAAAGACCCAGGTGAAATGTGATCGCCCCCCTTGGCTTCTTGTATTAACAAGGCGTCTTGGTTTTGATCGTTTTGACTTTAGTTATTGAATAACATAAATATTTTGAATGTTAATACAAGTTCATATCCATTGGTAATCAATTTAAGAGAGCATTTAACAACTTGAAGATGTATAATAGTTAAGTTAACACCACCTCTGGCCCTCTCACATGGTTCGTTCAAATAATGTGAATGCAAGTTGTATCATGTGTACAAGTTTCCCTTACACTTAACCGGTTTCAAAAAGGCATCATGTTTGGTATACATGTTAAGCTATCCCAGACACCCTCCAGGTTGACCTCAGCTAGTAATGGTTCGGCTTCATTATTCGGGTTTAGCTGTTGGTTTGGTGAAACTAAATCGGAGAGAGAGAAAGTGGGTACCATAGAATGATTTGTGTTGTGACCAATTGAAACTTAATGTTTACATTAAAAAAATTCCCCATAAATAAAAAATACACCCCTAATAAATTTACAAATTTCCAAAAACGCTCTGCTTTTGACATGAAACTCACTCATTTCGTCGATCTCTCTCTATAAATCTGTACACCCCAACATCAATATGCATGTCAGCTTATGTACCAAGCCTAATTTTGAAAAGAATAAAGTGGCTACTGGCTAGTACCTTAGTTACAAGTGAACTAGAATCTCTAGTATCTAGTATTCACATGACTCTTCTTTATGCATTTGACATCCTATTTTAACAATGTTATTAACAGTTATGACCAATATTATCTTTTAAGCAACTTTTGTAGCAGATATCAAAAATTTTAAAACCGGAACTGGCCCAGCCAATTCATCGGGTTTACCAGGAACTGCTACAAAAACCTTAAACCACTAGCAAACTAAACCGGCTGGTTTTCATAAAAACCAGCAGACCAACCTAAACTGGACTGAACCTGAATAAATCATTGAGAATCACTGAACTGCACACGACCTAAGCCAATGGGCTTAATAAGCTATATAAATCTCCAAGACAGTTTAAAAATCCATGAAACTCAATGTGGAACAAGTTCAAAAAACAAACTATGATACGCTTTAACTACTCTCTTTCACCAGGTCTATATGATTGTATGTATCTTGTGTCTTGATACTAAACAATACAGATGCATATAATATTGGTGATGTTTAATATAGCATACATCACCTTGTTTGTCCAACAGTTTGATCGATATAAATTGAACCGGTTTTAAAAATATCGCTAGAGATATACAAAATTGGAAAGCTTTTGCAATAGTTTTCATTTCTTTCTATTTCAGTAATAACAGTTTTCTTAGAGTTAACCCGGTTATATTAAACCCAAACTGAACCATAGAGTTGAAATCGGTTTGTAACCCCACGCTTTGAAACCAATTTGAACCTGGTCAAATCCAAACTGACAAGGTTTAAACCTGGTTTCAAGCAGGTCAAACACGATCCTTTCCATGTTATAATCCAAACCGGTTTCACCAACAAAAGAATAAACTTCCACTGCACCAACCGACCTGGTTTCAATAACCGGCGTGGGCCAAAAACCTGATTTGTGCACCTCTATAAAAATTTTGGTAGTCTTTCTCTATATGATTTGTAAAACAAAAATCCAAACAAAATTTGAATAAGCAAACAATCATAAATCAGATCAAGATTACTTGCATACCCGCTTTAACATACTGATTCATCAAGAATCCACAAAGGTGCAAATAACATAAAGTAAGGTGTCTGTGTATATATAATAAAATCATAACAATGCAAAAGTAGGTAAATGACCAACCTTTGTTGTGTCTTGAAAATCACCTTCCAAGCCTAAACCTTTAAGAAAGAAGCTTGATGAACCACACAGCCATGTAAAACAAATATACCTGAAAACAAAGATTATGAACCAAAAACTCCAAAGCTCGAAAGTGTATCAATCGGAAAACATGAAACTACTTAGATTAAAGCAAGCAAATTCAATTACATGCATCTCCCTAAACACCCTTAAACAGGGTCATCATTAATTAATAAAAAGCCAGTTCTTTGTTCTCATAAAAACACCACTCTACTTTAGTTATTGCTATCATCACTGTGATTATTATTGTTTATGGTGTTATGGTTACTGCTGTGATGATTATGATTGTGATTGTGATTGCTGTTATTGTTCTCCACATTTCTTCTACTCTGCTTCAACTGCGACTGCTCCATCTGCGTCTTCATAAAAAACTGCATTCTCTGCAACTCAAGCTCCTTGGCAAACTTCATACTCTGCTTCTGCATCTCCACCATCTGCTGCAGCTTCGAACTCTCCGCGTGCTCATACGCCTCCCCAAATTTCATAATCGCCTTCGTCAATTCCCTTACCGAATCCCCCCAATTCTTTTCCCTCGTAACCCGCCCCTTTTGCTGCTGTTGCTGATTTTGAAACCTAGGGTTAATGTTTACATTAGACCTCGCATTAAACGGGACTCTAGCGCGTTTCTCGTACGGATCCGATTCCGGAGAGTCCGGCTCCGGTTCTGAGTCATCAGACTCGGAATACGCAGGAGGTGGACGAATCCGCTTCCGCTGCTGCTGCTGAAGCTTCAATTGCTCCTGCTGTTGTTGTTGCTGCTGCTGCAGGCGAAGCTGTTGTTGTTGCTGCTGTTGTTGCTGCAAGAGCAACAATTGCTGCTGTTGTTGACGCTCCTGCTGCTGTTTCAGCCTCAAACTCTGAACGGGCGCCGATCTTACTCCAACCGGTATCCCAACGGGAACGGACCTCAACGGCGGAGTAGCTGACGCGAGGTTACTTTTCGCAGTAGCGATCGGTCCAATCAACTCATCCAACCTGTCATAAAAGCTCCAAGTGCTCGGTCCACCACCCGCAGCTATCTTCGCCTTTTCCAACTTATACTTCTTCTTCACCGTATCAATCCTATTCTTACACTGAATGTCCGTCTTCGGAGCCTTCAAATAATCCTCTCGACTACTCACAATATCCGCAACCTCTTTCCAATGCTTCTGCTTCAAGTTTCCTCTGCTTAACTCCAAATACCGTTCTCCCCACGCCTCAATCAACACCGCCGTGGCTCCTTCGCTCCAGCAATCCTCACGTCCTCCACCACCAGATCCGGTACCTCCACCACCACCACCGCCTACGGTACGCGGTTGTTGTATCGGAAGAGCTAGGGTTAAGGTGTTCTGCGGCGGCGCGGCGGAGGCTACCGTGACGGTTATCCGTGGATTCGAATGGTGAGATCCGGATCCGGTGGATTGGTGGGAGTGGATGTCCTCGTCGTCTTCCATAACGGAAACGTAACAGATCTAACAAATTGTTGATGGGATAGAATGAGAGATAGAACCGGTAGAGCTGATAATAATAATAATAATAATAATAATAATAATAATAATAATAAGAAACGGATATAGAGAAAGAGAAAGAGGTTATTATTAGGGTTTAATTTAGAGAGAAAGGAAAGGAAAATAGATGGGAAGAGAGGGTAGTTGACCGGCCTTTTTTACGATAAGGGAATAAAAAGAATTGATCGGTTGACGGAGGAAAACGGAGGAGAAGTCGGCCGTCAAATATAAAGGACACGTGGAAACCCATTGGGGTTAGGTTTATGGCAAAGCCGACACACCGGACGTAATTAGTTTGTTAGTTGCCGGCTCCAGCTCCTGCTCCTAACCTCCTTCCGGCTGGCTCGGCTTCCCTCGTTTCGGACGTTTTTTATTTTTTTTGTTTTGTTTAATTTCAGTCTTTAAACGTAACCTACCTTTTATTCATCTTTTAAAATTACCTTTTCTTTCCACTCTTTTTATTTTCTTTATTTTTTAACTATTACGAATCTTATAAAAGGATTACTGGTTTAATTCTTCTTAAGACAATGTGTAGTTATAACTCTACACCCCCAGTCATTATACGCCACGTGGCGCCCAGTCAGAATTATGGTTTTTTACCAAAACAGGGTGTAGTCATAACTCTCCACCCCCAGGCGTTATGCGCCACGTGGCGCCCAGTCACTTTTACATTTTTTATTTATTTTTTATTTTTTATCTAAAGTAAATAACATATATAAGAGCATTCACATCCCATCCCTCATCACCATCTTTATAATTACACTAAAAAACACTACATTTCTCTCTCCAGTTCAATTAAATAATATATTTTATACCTTTATCATTACAGTTTTCTCTCTCCTCTACTCACAACCAACCTAACAAATATTAAAAAATAAATAGGGGCAAACAAAGTTCCCCAAATATTTCCCCAAATTTACAAAAAATCACTACATTTTTCTCCCCACCCTATAATTTACACTCACAATCATTCAAAACTCCACCCTATAATTGACCAATCCCCCTCATATAATTATGGGGGATGGGATGGGAATGCTCTAAAGTAAACACATATATGAAGTAAACATATCTTCAAACAAAACACCTACATACCAACTGGTTTCTCACTCAATTATCCTTATCCTTACAGTTCACCAAACACCCTTAAAACCCTAACACCGATTAGATTTCCACTAATCTCCTACTGTTTAAACTCAACCACCGAACCCTCAACAATATCACCACCGGACAACTTACTGCCACCGGTGAAGAAGAAGCGGAAGCCATCCAATTCGCCGGTCACCATCACCATCCATGGAAAGCTCGCCGGAAAACATCCAACCACAACATCACCGTCAACAACATCGATTCGTCGGAAAACATCCAACCTCTCACCGGACACCAGTCACCACCACCCAACAAGCATGGTCTAACATATATAACGGATATATTCTTGATTTTTTAGCCATTTCAGCGCGTTTTGTATACAACGCAGCCAAAAAAAATTATCCCATAACGCAGGGGGGGGGGGGGCGATAGCATTTTCGTCCATAACGTTGGTGGCAACGTTGCCACTACACTTGGTCTAAGGTGTTAGTTGGACGATCCAAAAAGCAATTGATCATATGACAATCTATTTTATAAGCATACTTGCGTAATGCCTGTGAACACTCTTCCAAATGCACGACAATACGATTAGATAAAACATGTTCAATTCAATAATTTAACTAGTGAACACTACCTACTCGTCTAGTTTCTTATCATCATATGATGTCGTTGAAACTAAATTATAGAGACACCAATCAGTTACATTTTGTTATATTGACTTTCTTTTCTTACAACTAAACCAACATGCCATTGACTTTCTTTCCACTCTTTATCCTTTTTATTTGTTGAATAAATAATGTTTAAATTTTGTTATATTGATGGAAAATTATGTTGTATTGTGAAAGTGAGTAAATAACAGGGGTTGGGGGAGGGATAAATTTTATTTAGTTTTTCGTAGAAATTAATACACTTCTTTAAAGTAGATGACAATTTTTAAATCTTTATATATTATAATTATAATAATTATAAACGATATGTCACTTGACATTTTTTTTAAGTTTTTAACTCTTTCATTGATTTTTTATTCCTTTTTAAATTAAATCGCGTATTTAACCAAACACATTATATTTATTTTGTTTTATGTAATGTTTCCGATACCCGTCACAGCGAGAAGTTTTAGTGCAAGTGACGTTATATACTAAGGAAAACAAAGAGACAAACATTTCTTGATATCCTTTTCATTAAATTACAACTATATTTGATGACTTATCGAAAACAAAAGGTTGTATGTCCGGCGTAAAGTACGAGTTGTATCTTGCTAGTTTTCTTATTATTAAAAAAAACTTAAAAATAATCCCACAACTCACATGTTCTTTCTTTTAGCTTGTTGCCCACCCTCATATGGATTGTCATGTTCAAACGCATGAGCAATCGATGATCAAACAATTTAGATTTTCTTTAACATCGTTAAACATAATTAAACTTTAATATATGTAAACAATCTATACTATATATAATACATCAAACAAGGGCAAATTAAGACACCCATTTATAAGTAATCTACAACACATAAAGCATGAGGTACATGTGTTAGTAAGGGTAAACATGTCTTTTAAATACAATCCATTTAACTTACAAGTTTGTTCCCTCACCTTTAATCATATTATGTTTTTAATTTAACTTGTAAACTAATTTCTCATCCATGATTTTTAAACGACTATAGCCTTTTCATACGTTAATATTTTTATAAACAAATTGCACCATAAAAACGAGCATTTTATTCTCTTTAATTTGGATATGATATTGTTGTAATTTTTTTCATTTTAAATAAATTAATATGTTACGTAGGGGTGTTCAGTGTCGGTTCTGATGGTTTTTAAGTTAAACTTGTGAGTCCAACCGTTAATACTGATTTGTTGTCGTCCAAAACCAGACTCAACCATTGAAAGTTGAAACCGAATCGTTACTAACGGCCTGGTTCCAGTTTGGTTTCACAGTTTAAACTTTAATAATAAATTTAGTTTAAAATAATTAATAATTTAAATGTACCGTCAATTTTAACTAAAAACCAACATAATATGATACTTGAGATGATCATAAATAAAAAATGATAATTTTTGCCACATAAATGGTAAATATTAATGGAAGATCTAGGAAGTGAAATAATAACAACAAATATTACAAAAGGAATCATATTGCAATTAGGTTAATTTACAATCTTTTCTGGTTTCATATGGCCGGTTGCCGATATGAACCGCGAACCAAACCGTTCACTACGTTTTGAAAATTTTGAAACCGGCCAACAAACCGAAAGTAAAACAGAAAAAGAAAAAAGAAGTCAAACCAATGACCAATTTAAACGATTTCAAGGTTTTAACCGAATCATAAACACTTATATTTGTATGTGCTTAACATGTTCAAACACCCGCTGAATTGCGCGGGCACCCATATAGTAATATATAATGTATGAAAGGAGGGCAAAGACACTTGATTTTTAAGGGATTTACAAAATTTAATACATAACTTACAACACAACAAAGCATGTGAAAAAGGACAATATAGTCTTTTAAAGGATAAATATCACATGCAACTTCAAATCATTAAACATATTTACAATTTTGCTCCTTTAACTTTAAGCATCTTTTGTAAATTTAAACATTCATTATAACTTTGACCCTTAATCTTTTACCTATATACACATTTTATTTTCACTTTTAACCCAACTTTCCCAACTGAATTTAAACGGTCATAACTTTTTTATATGTTAATATTTTTTATAACGGATTGCACCATAAAAACGAGCATTTTATTATCTTTAATTTGAGTATCATATTGTTATAGTTTTTTCAGTTAAAAAAACAACATTTTACGTATGGGTGTTTATGGTATGGTTTTGATGGTTTTTAAATTACACTGTGAGCCAAACTCAAGTAACATTTTTTTGTCGTCGAAAACCGAAACCACTCCGTTGAAAATTGAAATCGGCTTGCCAAAAGTTAAAGAAAAAAATCAATCATGAAATTAAACCAATGTCCGGTTTTAACGGTTTCAAACCGAACAATGAACACACGTAAACTTGTAATGAGATTACCAAAATTCGGGTTTCCCGCTGCATCGCGCGGGCACCCGTCTAGTAAACAATAAAACAAAGGAAAAGTAAGAAAAAAAGAGACATTTTTATTTCTTAATAGAAAGATGCAAACTGACTGTTTCTTCACACCAAAATCCAATCCTACATCTCAAAGTTATACCTTTATCCCAAAACAAACCCACCCAACAAAATATCAAACCTTTCGTGAAGCATCAAAAACCTTTGAATGACCGCCGGCAATCACCATTGTCACTAAGGTAACACCGAAAACTTGTTTTGAAATATTAACAATCTTAATAATAACACTAATAGTTGTATTAATAATAACTATTATCAGATTCAAATAAATACATTTTAAAATATTGACTAAACGGCCTTAAACACTTCGAATGACTTCTGTTAGTTCCGAAACTGGTTCTGAACTCAATTCAAGTGTCCTTAACTGTTTATGAAGTCTTTTGAACATGCTATGAACTTTTCTGAAGTATTTTGAACTAATATTTAAAGTGACTAAACTACTTCTATAAGCTGTGTTGACTTATGATAAGTTCTTGTGAGTTCTAAAGCTAACTCTAAACTAGAAACTACCTCTGAAGTACTTCTAATGTCTTTCAAACTATATCCAATATGTTTTAAGTACTTCTGATTTCTTTCAAATTATATCCGATGCGTATAAAGTACTTCTGATGACTTTTAAACTAAATCTAAAGTCTTAATCAAAGTGGTTTAAACTAAGTATAAAGTCTTATGAACTAAACTAACGTTTTCTTAACTAAACCAACCTCTTTTAGACTCTATATATGAAATACTCTTTACTTTTTAAAATTGAACGTAAAGTACTCTCAACTCTTTTAAACTGAATTTAAAGTGTTTGAAGTGGTTTTGAACTCTTTTAAACTGATTACATTTAGGAATCTTGTGTTTTTGGTTAAAATAGGGTGTTCTCGGATAAGTCTAGTGTTTCTGGTTAAAATCTGGTAAGCCATCTGATTTTTGAATCATCCCAGATTTGCGAGCCAACCTAGATTTGTGAACCATCCCAGATAAATAAGCCATCCTAAATTTCCTGATAAACTATCAGATTTCTGATTTTTTTTTTGAACGCCAAACTTCTCATTAACTAAAAAGGAATACACGAACCAGCCTCTGGCTGAAACAAACACAAACAAAACAAAGGGGAGCATCAACAACAGCTTACACCTAAACACATAGCATGGAGCAAAAAGACCTAGTGAAGAAACGAGACCTTCTTTGTGAACAATTTGACCAGAACCCTTTATCTCTGCCCCCCCCCCCCCCCCCCCCCCCCCTTTTTACTGCACTCCTGCCAAGAATCATTTCAGGATATTTACCTCGCGTTCACTAGCGATAATATCTCTTAATTGACGCTCATAGCCTTTGAGTGAAACCCCCACTACCTCTCCCAACAAGCACGTTTCCAGAACCTCCGAATCCAAATCGTACTCCATGTTTTGTGAGTCGCCTCATGTTCTGATGAACCTCCTATCATTTAATTATTTTTAAACTTTAGTCATTTCATTTGCTTAACGTTGATGGCTCTTTAGGTCGATTGGTTATTAAGGCAAAGAGCCAACACACCACATTGATTTTGATGAGATATTAAGCCCGCTTGTAAGGATTTGTTGGACTCAGCGTCTAGATGAGATATAATATGGATGACTCGAGTCCATCCATATAGTTCTTAGCCTGGTAGTATCTCGTTATTGGTTTGTTCACTAGTTGGATGTTAATAATGATTTTCTTCACGGTTCGATTCAAAAGACAATATAGATGTGCCAACCTATAAAAATATGCTACCACCGAAAGTAAATTTCCCTTTTAAATTATCAATAAATAACTTCATCTTCAAATTATTCAACATCATAATAGAACATTTCATATCATACAACAAAAATGATGATATGCCATATAAAATATAGCACTGAGGTTGGAAGCCAAAACTCAAATATGCAGTTAACATGCTTACCAAAGGAACAGATATATTGTCATCTAAGCCTCCTTTTGTCGGGAGTGACTCGACCAATGTCGCCACCAATGCAACCACCGCCACTCGTTCAATTGTCAACAACCAGTCCAGTTCAAAAGACCCAAATATTGAAAAGTAGTATAGCATTCTGGATAAGAGGGTAACATAATCCTTCGTTAAAACATTTGGTATTTAGCTGATCACTTATTGCACAAAGTTGATTTTGATAAATACAAACTCCTAAAGGTTATACTTTTAGAGTTAGATTATTATATTGTAAGTGTAGAATATTTATTTTTCCTGTATGTTATGAGTAATAAGATGGACGCGTACCCGATTGAAATTAAGAAACCAACTGTAAACATTGAGATGCTACCGGCCCAGCTTTTGTGTTTGTTGTAAGGAAGTTTATGGGTTCCAAATCTTCTACCCATGATATCTGCAATACCTGTAGAGTGTATTATGTTAATAAAAAGCACAAAATAATAATAATAATAATAATAATAATAACAAAAAAGCCTAAGAAGCGAATAATCAAATACACAAGGTTAAGAAACAATACCATCACCACCACACATCATTGAAATTGAAACCACACCGATTGGCGGCTCGCGCCAGAAGATAATTGAAGAGGTAGGTCCCAGCAGAGCCCAGTTGGACCCGCAAGACTCACCTTGAACAGGGACGTCTGCGCAACGACCAACTGCTCCCACAGGACCCACCATGCTCAGAGAACCTTACGCGCAGTACGCCAGCTGTACCCGCAGGGAAAGCCTCCCAATGGTGAAGTACCCCGCCTGTTCCCGCAGTTGCGGATACAAGCCATCAGGGAAGGCTACCCGCACTAACAGCAAGGCTACACGCACAAGGCATTCGCTACTTCAGTAGTCACATGAATGAATGAGCAAGGCGGGAATACTCCCGCCTAAATGAGCCAGTCCGTATGCTTCTGGAAGGTCTTTCGTACTATACCTACTAAGGTATGGGCGGAACAGACAATTTGACCAGAGCAGCCCATGAACCAATCACAGGGTGACAGCTCACCGACAACAATACGAGGAGGAGCACCCTCTAGTACTGTTTGTCACTATTAGCCGCTGCCTACTCACCAACCCTTACGATGGGACGTGCGCAGCCTACAGTTGGTGGAACAGTGCGTAGCCGGCATTAAAGGAACAGTATACAGCCGACCTTTACTGTTGGCCGTAGCCTATCCACCAACCAGCATTGCCTGTGCGTAGTCCACTGTTGGTAGAACAGGAATACTATTCAGCCGGCTGTACCTTCTAGGAAACCTACCTTCGGCTATAAATACTCCAAACACCTTGGAATGGTAAGGACATCATCTGATATCTCAATCTTATCTAGCAATCTCTTAATATACACTTATATTCAGAGCAATCTAGTCTGATTCTCACGCCGGAGGTGTGACATCTGCCCCGATCCGACCCGACCCAGGTACCCGTTTCTCTGACCCGACCTCTCTTTTATTATTTAATATTTATACTTATATTTTACTTTTAATAATAATATATATTTTCCTTCCCGCCTCTTTCTCTCTCTTTCTTTCCGCCGTCCCGTCCCTCTTCCTTCTCTCTTTCCGCCTTCTTTTCCCTCTTGTCGCCGTCCCGCCCTTACGCCTTGTTTCCCTCCTCTTTGCTTGTCCTTTGGTTCTTCCCGCCTAAGGATGTCTGCAGCTCCACGCGCCAGACTCCTTACATGGAAGCCTGCGTGAAGACATCTTGTTCCTGCGATGCGTGAAAAGAACTCTTCTCGCAGCGCGCTAAGAATGCATGTTCTTCCCGCAATGCGCTAAGAATGTATGTTCTTCCCGCGATGCGCTTAGAATTCTTGCAGCACGCTAAGGATTTGTGATTCTTCCCGCAGTGCGCTAAGGAATGTTGTGCCAGCCTTCGCGCTCGCGCACTCAGCCTTCCCGCGCTTAACCCTTGTATCTTCTGTTTATTCCAGCCTGTATGCTTTTGTGTTGTCTTTTCTTCTGAGCTGTTGACCTAACCTATCTAATGTCTGAATAGTTACTTTCGGCGCAGCATGCGTACCAACCCCCATTGGTTGGTAGAAAAAGTGACTGACATTATCTTTTGAGATCTGCTTTTGCCATGCTTGACCAGTACCTTTATCTGATCCGCCCATGCTTTTTACTGTTCCCTGTCAGCTTTATCTTGCCCCC
Source organism: Bidens hawaiensis (assembly GCF_021521415.1). NCBI lineage: Eukaryota > Viridiplantae > Streptophyta > Magnoliopsida > Asterales > Asteraceae > Bidens > Bidens hawaiensis. Next base: position 21,129 of record NW_027502874.1, read on the forward strand.
CTGCAGCTGCCATATCTTTTGATATCTTTACTTTTCAGAACTTTTTACCGTTGATATCTTTTCTTTTACTTTTTGAGATCTTTTCCCCTTTTTCTAGGGATTATGTCTCCTAGGGTTTTTCTATAAATAATAGTATTATTTTTCATAACACATCACACACAAACACTTAATCTCTCCTGTTCTCTTGCTCCTTGCTCTCTGCCGTCTTCCTCTCTGCCTCCGTCGTCCTTCCTGTTCTGCCCTGCTTTTCCGGTAATATATATTATATATAATAATTTACTTATTAATTATGCTAACTTATTATCAAGACTTAAAACCAATCATTAAAACAATAATCTTAATTATAGGTTAACTTTGCTTGTTTAAGAGTTGATTCTTGCATATCTTTCACCGCATCGTTTATCAAGTGAGTTATCTCGTATCTAATCCCTTTTTATTTTAAATGCTTTGGGATGTTCATGTGTTCATACAAAACTTGAGTCTTAAACTGTTTATGAACTTTAGTCGCGCAGTATCCCATGTGTTGAGGACGTAGACTTGGCTGTTTATTTGTATGTGTGGATCATTAACCGTCTTGTCGGTCTATTCCGCAGTTTTCATGGTACCATTAGATGAACACGGGAGAACATTCGTTTATGATTTTCTCTTTTGTTTACACATGCACAGTTAGTCTTGTTTGTGAGCTCAATTGTGAGCACTGGCAGTCTTGTCTCTTAGAGTTGGTCCCGATCAGATTACACCCTTGTTGAAAACCAGACATACACATGTTGCGCGCAGATTTTATTGTTATCTATGTATTGTATTAAACTTGATCTCTCACCAACACGCAAGTGTTTGACGTTTATTTTAACACATGTTCAGGTTTGCAGTAGCTGTTTTGGAGCTTGTGGACACGTAGGAAGTTCTTTATTTTTGACCTAGATTAAAATGTATCAAGACAAGTTATTTGTTGTTCTAATATTTTGCCTTATAATATATTGATTTATGTTATCTTGTGTTTACTTTGCGCGTGCGCGAATGAATGTATTTATTAAATATTGACACCCAATAGTGTCACGAGTAATGAAACAATATGTGGCGCCCCGATGTATAATCCGCCTTTGGTCGGGGTGTTACAGATTGGTATCAGAGCTCGTTGACTTTAGGATAGGTGGTTAGACGTAACGGCCTAGAATACCTAAGAGTCCCTTCTCGCGCATGAGAGGAATCTCATGTTTGCGCGCTTATTGTTAATTACTCGTTATTTATGAATATGCTCGCGCTTACGCAGTATATGATTTTATGTTCTATTTCGCGATATTTCGATTTTGGTTGAATTTCGATTTTTATTGATTTTACTTACATATTCGTTTGTGGGATTTGAAAATCCGAAAAGTCATGGTGATACATGAATAGTTGATTTTCAATTTCCATTTACGATTATGTTCTGAGGTTGGAGACTTGAAAAGTCATGGTGATACATGAATTGTCAACCTCCAATACTCATTTTCTTGTATATTTTATATTGAAGATTGGAAAGTCATGGTGATACATGAATCGTCAATCTCCAATACTCGTTTACTCGTATATTTTAAATTGGGAATTCGGAAAGTCATGGTGATACATGAATTGTCGATTCTTGATTCGAATTTGTTACCTTTACTAAGTCTGCATTTAGGATCATTTATTTTACTTTAACTGTTGACTGTAACTGACTCCGTGAAACCAAGCTTTATAAGATTAAAACTTTGCGCTAAAACCAAGATATTAACTAAAATTAAAACTTTTATAGAATGCCTCCGCTATCTCGCCGATTTCAGAGAAGAGAAGCCTCGCGCATGCGTAGACAGCAACGTTCACAGGAAATGGCCGCCGCAATAGCCCAAGCTTTGAGCCAAAACAATGCTAATACCTCCAGTTATAACATTAACTCCTTTAATGCGGGTAACCCTCCGAAGTTCACAGGTCTTGAAGGAGCCACCGTGATGCTCCAATGGCTTGAGAAGATTGAAAACACTTTCCTCCATACCCAATGCCCCTCAGACAGACGAACCCTATATGCTTCCAGTGTCCTGGAATCCAGAGCGCTTACATGGTGGAATGGAGTAGCCCATGCGCGTGGCGCAGAGGCTGCTTCTAGCATGACATGGGAGGAATTCAAGGAAATTCTTACGCGAGAATTCTGCCCTCCCAACGAAGTTAAGCGCCTGGAGGAAGAATTTTGGAACTTGAAGCAGTACAGCGGTGAAGCGCGCGAGTACGCGACGCGCTTCCACGAGCTAAGCTTACTGGTCCCTCACCTTGTTACCCCTTCACGCCGAGCAATCGAGAAATTCCTTGGGGGTCTCCCCATGGAAATTCAAGATTCTGTATGGGCCAGAAACCCAGTTACCCTCTCTGACGCCATTGAGTTGGCCGCTGTGCTCAGCGACAACCATGTCAGAGCAGGAACTCTGTTCCTGCGGGGAACTGAGAAGACCAAAACCACCAAAACTGTCCCTGAACCCGCAGAAACCAAACCAGAACCCTCAAACCGTAACAACCTCAAGCGCAGGCGCAAGGCCTATGCGCTTACCAACCCGCCCATTGTCCAGCAACCCGTTTACCAACCCCCAGTTTACGCGCCTAACCCACTGTCAACCTACCCAGCACCTCCTGCAGTCCATAACTATGCCTTAACCAATCCAGCACTCCCTGCCCCGCCAACTAAGAAACCTTACACAGGAAACCATCCCTTTTGCCCAACCTGTAGATTTCACCACCCAACCCAAACCCCGTGTCGACTTTGTAACCGATGTGGCCGTACTGGTCACACTGCTGAGAACTGTAGAGTCCTTCTCGCCAATCCAATTGCGCCAACACCACCAGTCTACCCGCAGAATCCTCAACCAACCTACCAAAACCCACGACCCAGATCGTGCTTTAACTGCGGTGATCCCAGTCATTTCCGGAACGCATGTCCAAGACTACAAGTTCAGATTACGCAAGCGAATCCGGTGAACCAGATTTCAAACCAAGTGACGCGTGGACGAGCTTTTAACATAACCGCGCACCAAGCGCAAGCGAATAATGACGTAGTTAATGGTACATTTTTGCTTAACGGATTTTATGCTTCTGTACTTTTTGATACTGGCGCCGATCGAAGTTTTATCTCTCGCGCCTTCGAGCAGAAGCTTGCGCGACCGCGCAACGATGTAAAAGAAGATTTTTCAGTTGAATTGGCTAATGGTGAAATTATTTTAATTAACTCAGTGATTAAAGATTGTACGCTTAATCTTAACGAAAACGATTTTCTGATCGACCTCATCCCTATGCCTCTTGGGAGCTTTGATGTTATTATTGGTATGGACTGGCTCTCGAAGAATCGCGCCGAAGTTATTTGCGCCAAGAAATTGATTCGCATACCTCGAGAAAATGGTGATCTTCATATCTACGGCGAAAAACCCTCCCGCGGTCTTAAGCTTATGTCTTGCGCCGAAGCCCAAAGACTCATGCGGAAGAAGTGTATTGCATTTCTAGCCCATGTGGTTAAACCCGATGAAGGAAAGAAGCTTCGCGATATCCCTGTTGTGCGTGATTTCCCTGAAGTTTTTCCTGATGATCTTCCTGGTATCCCTCCCGCTCGTGAAGTCGAGTTCCGTATTGATCTTGTCCCTGGTGCTTCCCCCGTAGCTAAATCTCCTTATCGTCTTGCACCCGCTGAGATGCAAGAATTGGCCAGCCAACTTCAAGAGTTGACTGCTAAAGGATTCATTCGCCCTAGCTCTTCGCCCTGGGGTGCTCCGGTGTTGTTCGTTAAAAAGAAAGATGGATCGTTTCGCATGTGTATTGATTACCGCGAGTTGAACAAACTCACCATTAAAAACCGGTATCCCTTACCGCGTATTGACGACCTCTTTGATCAACTCCAAGGTGCCTCTTGTTTCTCGAAGATTGATCTCCGCTCTGGCTATCACCAGTTGCGCATCCGCGATGAAGATGTTCCGAAGACTGCTTTTCGAACTCGTTATGGCCATTTTGAATTCTTGGTCATGTCCTTCGGTCTAACCAACGCACCCGCCGTTTTCATGGATCTAATGAATCGGGTGTGTAGGCCTTTCTTGGATAAATTCGTGATTGTGTTTATCGATGATGTTCTGGTGTATTCTAAGACCAAGGCCGAGCATGAGCAACATCTCCGATTGGTATTGCAAAAGCTTAGAGCTGAGCAACTCTATGCTAAGCTTTCCAAGTGTGAATTCTGGTCTGATGAAGTACAGTTTCTTGGTCATGTTGTAAACAAGATGGGTATTCATGTCGACCCATCCAAGATTGAAGCAATCAAGAACTGGATTACGCCATCCTCTCCTTCTGAGATCCGTTCCTTTCTAGGCTTAGCTGGTTATTACCGGCGCTTTATTTCGAACTTCTCGAAGATCGCTTTGCCTTTAACAGCTCTGACGCACAAAGGTAAACCGTATATTTGGGGCTCGAAGCAAGAAGAAGCCTTTCTGACGCTCAAGCGTTTGTTGTGTGAAGCTCCTGTTCTTGCGCTACCTGAGGGTAATGATGATTTTGTCGTGTACTGCGATGCCTCCAACCAAGGTCTCGGTTGTGTTCTTATGCAACGAGGCAAGGTTATCGCTTACGCATCAAGGCAACTTAAGGTTCATGAAAAGAATTATACAACTCACGACCTCGAACTTGGTGCAGTTGTTTTTGCCTTGAAGATCTGGAGACACTACCTTTATGGTACTAAGTGTATCCTCTACACTGACCATAAAAGCCTTCAGCATATCTTTGATCAAAAGGAACTTAACATGAGGCAACGCCGATGGAACGAACTCATCAGCGATTACGATTGTGAGATCCGGTATCATCCTGGTAAGGCTAATGTGGTAGCCGATGCGCTCAGCCGAAAACCCTGCCAACTTAACTGTATCTTGCCGCGCACGCATCTTCACTTCGCGCCGATTCAAAGCAACCTTGAATCGCGTATTCGTGACGCGCAGCGCGCATCCATCAGTAATGGTAACCTTCGCGCCGAGTTAGCGTGTGGCGCGGAAGCACTCTTTGTACCTAATCTGAGTGGAATTCTCTGCTATCTCAATCGCATCTGGATTCCCTTTGATGAGAATCTTCGCGCTGATATCCTGAGTGAAGCGCACAAATCTCGGTATTCTATTCATCCTGGCGCTGATAAGATGTACAAGGATTTGCGCATTACTTATTGGTGGCCCGGTATGAAAAAGGATATTGCTGTGTTCGTAGCTAAATGTCTGACTTGTTCTAAAGTGAAAGCTGAACACCAACGCCCATCTGGTTTGCTCGAACAACCAGAAATTCCTACGTGGAAATGGGAATGTGTAGCAATGGACTTTATTACCAAGTTACCTTTGACAGCAAGCAAACATGATAGCATTTGGGTAATAGTGGATCGATTGACTAAGTCTGCTCACTTCCTGCCCATTCGTGAAAACTACCGTGTTGAGCAACTCGCGCAGCTGTATGTCAAGGAAATCGTCTGCCGCCATGGTACTCCTTTGAGCATCATATCCGATCGCGATGGCCGTTTTATATCTCGCTTTTGGAAATCTCTCCAATCTGCGCTAGGAACTCGCTTGGACATGAGTACGGCATATCATCCTCAGACTGACGGTCAGTCTGAGCGAACTATTCAAACTCTTGAGGATATGCTCCGATCTTGTGTTCTTGATTTTGGAGGTAATTGGGATTCGCACCTGCCTTTGATCGAGTTCTCTTATAATAACAGCTATCATTCCAGTATCGGTATGGCCCCATTTGAAGCACTTTACGGTCGTAAGTGCCGCTCCCCGATTTGTTGGAGCGAAGTGGGTGAAACTCAAATCACAGGACCCGAACTTGTTCAAGAGACAACCGATAAAATCGCCAAGATCCGTGATCATCTGCTGACTGCCAGAAGCCGACAGAAGAGTTACGCAGATCGTAGACGGAAGCCTCTCGAATTTCAAGTTGGTGATCTTGTTCTCCTCAAAGTGTCGCCCTGGAAGGGTGTTGTCCGCTTTGGGAAGAAAGGTAAGCTTGCTCCTCGTTATGTTGGTCCATTTAAGATTCTCGCGCGTGTGGGAAAAGTTGCCTACAGACTTGACCTGCCGCCCGCGCTCAGTAATGTGCATCCAACGTTCCATGTATCCAATCTCAAGAAGTGTTTAGCTGACGAGAACCTTCACATTCCACTTGATGAAGTTCAAGTTGATGAATCCATGCATTTCATTGAGAAGCCTGTTGAGATTATGGATCGCGAGGTTAAGCAAACCAAGCGCAGTCGTATCCCTATCGTGAAAGTTCGTTGGGAGTCCAAGCGCGGAGCCGAGTTCACATGGGAAAGGGAAGATCAAGTGAAGATCAAGTACCCGCACCTGTTCTCTGCGCAACCTACTTCGAGATAAATTTCGGGACGAAATTTCTTAAAGTAGGGGAGACTGTGACATCTGCCCCGATCCGACCCGACCCAGGTACCCGTTTCTCTGACCCGACCTCTCTTTTATTATTTAATATTTATACTTATATTTTACTTTTAATAATAATATATATTTTCCTTCCCGCCTCTTTCTCTCTCTTTCTTTCCGCCGTCCCGTCCCTCTTCCTTCTCTCTTTCCGCCTTCTTTTCCCTCTTGTCGCCGTCCCGCCCTTACGCCTTGTTTCCCTCCTCTTTGCTTGTCCTTTGGTTCTTCCCGCCTAAGGATGTCTGCAGCTCCACGCGCCAGACTCCTTACATGGAAGCCTGCGTGAAGACATCTTGTTCCTGCGATGCGTGAAAAGAACTCTTCTCGCAGCGCGCTAAGAATGCATGTTCTTCCCGCAATGCGCTAAGAATGTATGTTCTTCCCGCGATGCGCTTAGAATTCTTGCAGCACGCTAAGGATTTGTGATTCTTCCCGCAGTGCGCTAAGGAATGTTGTGCCAGCCTTCGCGCTCGCGCACTCAGCCTTCCCGCGCTTAACCCTTGTATCTTCTGTTTATTCCAGCCTGTATGCTTTTGTGTTGTCTTTTCTTCTGAGCTGTTGACCTAACCTATCTAATGTCTGAATAGTTACTTTCGGCGCAGCATGCGTACCAACCCCCATTGGTTGGTAGAAAAAGTGACTGACATTATCTTTTGAGATCTGCTTTTGCCATGCTTGACCAGTACCTTTATCTGATCCGCCCATGCTTTTTACTGTTCCCTGTCAGCTTTATCTTGCCCCCCTGCAGCTGCCATATCTTTTGATATCTTTACTTTTCAGAACTTTTTACCGTTGATATCTTTTCTTTTACTTTTTGAGATCTTTTCCCCTTTTTCTAGGGATTATGTCTCCTAGGGTTTTTCTATAAATAATAGTATTATTTTTCATAACACATCACACACAAACACTTAATCTCTCCTGTTCTCTTGCTCCTTGCTCTCTGCCGTCTTCCTCTCTGCCTCCGTCGTCCTTCCTGTTCTGCCCTGCTTTTCCGGTAATATATATTATATATAATAATTTACTTATTAATTATGCTAACTTATTATCAAGACTTAAAACCAATCATTAAAACAATAATCTTAATTATAGGTTAACTTTGCTTGTTTAAGAGTTGATTCTTGCATATCTTTCACCGCATCGTTTATCAAGTGAGTTATCTCGTATCTAATCCCTTTTTATTTTAAATGCTTTGGGATGTTCATGTGTTCATACAAAACTTGAGTCTTAAACTGTTTATGAACTTTAGTCGCGCAGTATCCCATGTGTTGAGGACGTAGACTTGGCTGTTTATTTGTATGTGTGGATCATTAACCGTCTTGTCGGTCTATTCCGCAGTTTTCATGGTACCATTAGATGAACACGGGAGAACATTCGTTTATGATTTTCTCTTTTGTTTACACATGCACAGTTAGTCTTGTTTGTGAGCTCAATTGTGAGCACTGGCAGTCTTGTCTCTTAGAGTTGGTCCCGATCAGATTACACCCTTGTTGAAAACCAGACATACACATGTTGCGCGCAGATTTTATTGTTATCTATGTATTGTATTAAACTTGATCTCTCACCAACACGCAAGTGTTTGACGTTTATTTTAACACATGTTCAGGTTTGCAGTAGCTGTTTTGGAGCTTGTGGACACGTAGGAAGTTCTTTATTTTTGACCTAGATTAAAATGTATCAAGACAAGTTATTGCTGTTCGGATATTATGATTTATAATATATTGATTTATGTTGATTTATATTATTTGTGTTTGCTTTGCGCGTGCGCGAATGAATGTATTTATTAAATATTGACACCCAATAGTGTCACGAGTAATGAAACAATATGTGGCGCCCCGATGTATAATCCGCCTTTGGTCGGGGTGTTACAGGAGGGTGGTCACAAGGAGGAACCCCCCCCCCCCTTCTCAGTGACGAGCTTACGGTGTCTGTTTTGCAGGTCCCCTGAAGAACAACCTTCTCTGCTGGACCTCATCCTCGTGGGAAACATTACTTAACCCCCAGATTATCTATAATCTGCCCGTGGGTTCACTTAGTGTTTCTTCATTGGCGCCATCCGTGCATAAAAGCTAGAACTAATTCTTAGTTTTTTCAAAATTTCTGAAGAAATGGTTAACGTTACTCCGGTCCAAAGGCCAGTAATCGACCAAGAAACCCCGGTAACCACAACCCCAGCAACTGGGGGGAACGCCGGCGGTTATACAAATCTTACGAACACTACCCCGACTACCCAAGCCGGGGCAAGTGCAGTAAATATTCCACTAGGGTTCACTGATGCCCAGTTGGAAAAACGAACGAGGGTCCCTCGCCAAACACTAGATCAAGTGAAGGCGTGGGCCGAAGCACGTCAGAGAGAGTTCCAAGCTGAATTGGATGAACGCTTGCGTTCAGTTCAACATGCTGACGAATTCGGCAGTACTCGCCAACATCTCAATATGAACAGTGAGTGCGAGTACTCAGACGACGAGAGGGAAGAATCCGATACCGACGCAAACCCTCGCCATAAGGCGAAAGGGAAGCGTAAGGAAACGGACTTCCAACCGAAAAGGAATTTTGGGGAAGCTTTTAAACCAACAAACGCGGAGAGAAACCCGCGTGACTTCTCCAAAACCTTTAGACCAATTGCTACAAATGCAGGAAAGTCAAAATTCGCAAGGGACATTGCGGAAGCAATCGCCCCGAGAAGTGCCAAACAAATGTCCAACATTGGCACTTATGATGGTCTATCCGACCCAGACGACCACTTGAACAGATTCATTGCGGGGGCAACCGTCAGTAACTGGACGGAACCCACGTGGTGCTATATGTTCCAGATGACTCTGGTTGGAGCGGCCAGGGCATGGTTCGACCGTTTACCGGTCCACCACATTTATGATTGGGCGGACTTTCAGAACAAGTTCAGCCAGCACTTCAGCCAGCAGAGGAAATATACTGAAGAACAGTGAACGATCCTCAACTGCGTTAGAGAGGAGGATGAATCTTTACTAGACTTCATCACTCGCTTCAACTCCAAAAAGCTAAGTCTCGGCAACATAAGTGAAGATCTTGTTCGCGCCGCTTTCATCCAGGGCGCCGAATACCCAGAGCTTATCCGCACATTGACGGGTAAGGATGGCATGCCATCAACATGGGATGCCATCATGACGGCGGCCAAGCGCTTTGCCGAGACGGAGAAGCAACTGGGAAGGGATCTTCCCCAGAGTACACACCTCTACACGCAGAGGACAAGAGAGAACAATGTTCGGATCGCCCGGCAGAACAAAAAGAGGAAGCTAGGTATCTGGCAGTCAAGGGTAAACTTTGACACCTCATCCAGCTCTCACCCTCTTGTTGGCGGAAGAAATCACACACACCCTTCAAGCCAAAAGCACCGGTGGAAGCCACTCACCAAAAGCGTCACGGAGATATTTGCCACTGAAAAGTTACCATGGCCAAAAGCTCCAATGATCCGGCACCGACCTAATGCGGATCAGAGCAAATCCTGTGACTTCCACGGGACAAAGGGTCATGATACGGAAGAGTGTACATCCTTGAAGGATATTGTTGAAGCATTCGTCAAGGATGGAAGACTGGCATGTGACATCTGACCCGATCCGACCCGACCCAGGTACCCGTTTCTCCGATCCGATCTCTTTCTTTTATGATTTAATATTTATTTATACTTATACTTTATTATTAATAATAATGTTTTCCTTCCCGCCTCTTCCTCTCTTTTCCTTTCCGCCGTCCCGTCCCTCTTCTCTCCGCCTTCTTTTCCCTCTTGTTGCCGTCCCGCCTCTTTCTCTCTCTTGTCGTCGTTCCGCCCTTACGCCTTGAACCCCTTTTTCTCTTAACTCTTTGCTTGTCCTTTGTTTCTTCCCGCCTAAGGTTGTCTGCGCAGCTCCACGCGCCAGACTCCTTGCAAGGAAGCCTGCGCGAAGACCCGTTGTTCCTGCGATACGCGAGGCGAACTGTTCTCACAACGCGCTAAGAATTGTAGTTCTTCTCGCAGCGCGCTAAGAACGGTAGTTCTTCCCGCGACGCGCTAAGAATTGTAGTTCTTCTCGCAGCGCGCTAAGAATGGTAATTCTTCCCGTGGCGCGCTAAGGATAATAGTTCTTCCCGCGGCGCGCTAAGGTTTGTTCTGTCAGCCTTCGCCCTCGCGCGTGCGCTCGAGCCTTCTCGCGCTAAACCCTTTGAGTTTTCTTCTGTTTAATCTAGCCGTTTGCTCTTGTGATGTCTTATCTTCTGTGCTGTTGACCTAACCTGCCTTATGTCTGAAAAGTTACTTTCGGCGCAGCATGCGCACCAACCCCATTGGTTGACAGAAAAAGTGACTGACATTATCTTTGGAGATCTGCTTTTCCATGCTTGACCAGTACCTTTTCTGACACCTCCCATGCCTGTTTACTGTTCCCTGTCAGTCTTCCCTTTTTTGCTTTTTCTCTTTTCCTGCAGCCGTCATATCTTTTGTTATCTTTTGGTTTGTCTTGTTCTGTTTGCCTTGGAGATCTTTTCCCCTTTTCTATGGATTGTGTTCCCTAGGGTTTCCCTATAAATAATAATGTTATTTTCCTAACACTTCACACACAAACACTTATTTTAACCTCCTCCTCGATCTCTCTGAGACCTATCGTTTACGGTTTTCTTTATTTACACTTGCACAGATGTTTTTCTTGTTTTTGTGCTCAATTGGGAGCACGGATTGAACTATGAGCTATGATCTATTTAGGCTTGATCACAATCTGATTGCACCCTTGTTAAACACCAGACATACACGTGTTGCGCGCAGATTTATTGTTATCTATGTATTGTATTAAACTTGATTTCTCACCAACACGCAAGTGTTTGACGTTTTATTTTAACACATGTTCAGGTTTGCTGTAGCTACATTTGAAGCTTGTGGACACGTAGGACGTTTTTACTTTTGGACCTAGATTAAAATGTATCAAGACAAGTTATTGTTGTTCGAATATTTTGCCTTATAATATAATGAATTATGTTGCTTTATGTTATCTTGTGTTTACTTTGCGCGTGCGCGAATGAATGTATTTATTAAATATTGACACCCAAATAGTGTCACGAGTAATGAAACAATATGTGGCGCCCCGATGTATAATTCGCCTTTGGTCGGGGTGTTACATGGCACACCTGGTGGCATCAATCAAGAAGGGAGGACGGAACGACAACCGGTACCGAGGCAACGGACGAAAGCCCGTTGACATCAGCATCAACATGGTTCATGGTAATATCAGAGGAAGAAAAAGGCGAACGATAGAACCATGTGCGTGGAAGGAAGCTGAGGTGAGCTTCCCGCGAGTGCCAGGAGGACCCAGCAAAGAAGGCCCTATCGTCATCAAAAGCCAGCTGGGGCACTACATCACCTCCCGCACTCTTGCTGATAACGGCGCCTCGTCAACGGTGATGTACATGCAGTTCTTCGACAAGCTAGATGACGAAGACAAGGAACGCCTGGAAACGATCTGCGCCTCGATGGAAGGGTTTGATGGCAGCACAAACACCCCCCTGGGTATCCTATCTTTCCCCGTCACTCTTACGGATGGGAAACACTCCCGCACAGAAGATGTGGACTTTGTCGTGATGAGGAAGCCACACCACACATACGACATTCTCTTCGGGAGAGACGGGATGGCAAGATTCAACGCCGTGGTATCCTCAGTCCACGGCATGATGGGATGGCCAACAGCTGAGGGTGTAGCGATGATCACCGGCATTCCCCAGGTATGCATCGCATCTGTCTCATCTAAACCCAAACCAAAGATGGCTAAACCAACCATCACCGAACTAGAAATATGGGCCTTCAACGGCAAGTACCCGGACCAGGCCGTCTCCATTGGCCCAACAATTGTTGATCCCATACGCACCTTACTCAAGCGCTTATTACAAAAGAACGCTGACATCTTCGCGTGGACACCAGCTGACATGACTGGTGTACCCCGAAGTAAGGCAGAGCATAAGCTCAAATGCGATCCGGCTGTTACGCCGATCGTACAAAAGCGCAGAGTAATGGGGCCAGAACAAACTAACGCGTGTAGAACCCAAGTCAAGGAACTCCTTGACGCAGGCATCGTACGCGTTAGTAGATATCAAACTTGGGTTGCAAATCCCGTTATGGTACCGAAGAATAACAAACAATGGCGCATGTGCATAGATTTCAAAGACTTGAACAAAGCATGCCCCAAAGATTGTTATCCGTTACCTGAAATTGATCTTAAGGTGGACTCGTTGGCACCATTCCGCCTTAAATGCTTCCTGGACGCGTATAAGGGGTACCATCAAATCCACATGGCCGTTGATGATCAGGACAAAACCGCTTTTCGGACGCCCGATGGCACATTTTGTTACCAAATGATGCCATTCGAACTTAAGAATGCCGGGGTCCACATACCAACGCCTGATGGACAGCCAGTTTCATGCCCAAATTGGGAGGAACTTGGAAGTCTACATGGATGACTTGGTCATCAAAAGCCCTGACCCAGAAGCGATGTTGAAAGACATCGAAGAAACTTTCAACACGCTCAGGAAGATAAACATGAAGCTCAACCCGAGCAAGTGTGCCTTTGGAATGGAAGAAGGGAAGTTCTTGGGGGTCATCGTCACTAAAGATGGCTTCAGAGCGAACCCTGAAAAGGTCGAAGCCATTATCAAAATGGAATCACCTACTACCATCAAACAGGCTCAGACACTGAATGGACGACTAGTGGCACTTAATCGCCTTTTGGCAAACCACGCGGATAAGTCGTTTCCCTTCGTGTCAACATTGAGAAACTGTTTAAAGAAAACGCACTTCCGCTGGACACCAGAAGCGGAAGCAGCTTTTCAGGAGATTCGGTCACGCTTGATCGAACTCCCAACGCTGACAGCACCAAAAGCGGGAGAGGAGTTAATCCTATACCTTTCCGCAACTGATAGAGCAACCGGGGCAGTCCTGCTAGTAGAACGAAAAGGCATCCAGATGCCAATCTATTATGTCAGCCGTATCCTAACAGACGTAGAAACCCGGTACTCTACCCTCGAAAAATTAGTCTTAGCACTTATACACGCTTCACGCAGGCTAAGACGATATTTCCAGGGTCACCCAATCACCATTCTCTCCAACTCCAAACTTGCAAACGTTCTAGGCAAACCCGAGTTATCGGGACGCCTAGCCAAATGGGCAATTGAGTTGGGGGAATACGCGATAAAGTATAAGCCAAGACCAGCCATAAAAGGCCAGGTTCTGGCCGACTTTATTGCAGAAGTGCCTGTATCGCGGGAAAAAGAGTGCCAGGAAGAGGCTCAACCCTCTCCAGCACAAGACATCAATGATGTCTGGCGACTCTACACTGATGGAGCAGCCAGTAACGAGGGTTCAGGCGCAGGGCTGAAACTAACCAACCCAGCGGGCCAAGAATACACTTACGCTATTCGACTGGATTTTCTAAGTACGAATAACGAAGCCGAGTATGAGGCATTCTTGGCTGGGCTGAGAATTGCGCGTAAGATGGGAGTGAAAAACTTGGAAGCCCACGTGGATTCCATGTTAGTAGCCAATCAAATCAACGGGACGTACACGGCCGTGAACGACACAATGGCCCTGTACCTCGCACAAGCAAAATCCCTTATGCGCGATTTCAACGACTGCAAAGTCATACACGTCAAGCGAAGTGAAAACAAATCTGCGGATGCGTTAAGCAAGCTTGCATCATTAGCCTTCACCCACTTAGGAAATGATATCCGCATTGAACTCCTCGAGACACCTTCGGTCCCGCACAAGGAAATTTGTGTCATCCAAACCGGCACGGAAACGTGGATGACACCAATAATAAAATACCTTGCGGCAGGTACACTACCAGAATCCAAAACACAGGCAAGAAAACTACGCTGTAAAGCACTGAATTATCAACTCATCGATGACATCCTTTACAGACGTAACTTTCTTGGCCCACTCTTAAGATGCGTGGACAACCAAGATGCTGACTACCTCCTAAGGGAAGTACACGAAGGCATCTTTGGAGTACACGCAGGTCCCCGCGCTGTTGTAGCTAAGCTAAACAACACGGGATACTTTTGGCCGGGGATGCATACGGATGCACTGGCATACATCAGAAAATGCAGGTCTTGCCAGCTTTACGCACCCAACACGCACCGCCCGAAGAATGAACTTGTTCCAGTCACTTCTTCATGGCCATTTCAGAAGTGGGCCATCGATGTGACAGGCCCATTTCCTACAGCAGCAAGAAATGTTCAGTTCCTAGTGGTAGCCATCGACTACTTCACCAAGTGGATAGAAGCAAAACCTTTAGCCCAAACAACCGCGAAACATATCAAAAAATTTATTTGGGAATTTATTATTTGTCGTTTTGGACTTCCACAGAATTTGGTGAGCGATAACGGCACCAACTTTGCTGACAAGAAGCTACAACAGTGGCTGAAAGAACTTCAAATCACCCACACCTTTACCTCAGTGGCACACCCGCAAGGTAATGGTGAGGTGGAAAGAGCAAATAAGACCATCGTCGAAGGCATAAAGAAAAGACTCTTAGAACACAGATCCGGCTGGGTGGACGAGCTTCCGCACGTCCTTTGGGCAAACAGAACGCTGAAGAAGGCCAGTACGGGAGAAACCCCGTTCAGTCTCACTTATGGCACTGAAGCCATGGTCCCGGTCGAAATTGGTTTACCCTCACCAAGGGTCTTGATTCAGCCAGAAGACAATGATGCGGAAAGACGGTTGGACCTTATGCTAACCGAGGAACGCAGAGACTTAGCCGCAGTGCGTGAAGAGAACTACAAGCGACAAATGCAAAAGTACTACAACACGCGGGTAAAACTCTGCAACTTCAATGTAGGAGACTACATACTGCGTAACAACGAGGCTTCGAACCAAGAACGCCCAGGAAAGCTGGCCCCGGTCTGGGAAGGGCCATACATTATCAAAGAAGTCCTGGGAAAGGGCGCATACCGGCTCGAAAGGCTCGATGGCACTCCCATCCCAAGAACATGGAATGGAGCTCAATTACGCAAATGTTATATGTAGATCAATTCCAAACTTGTAAAGAAAAGGCCTAGAGCCACTTCTAATGGAAATGATTCTCCTTTCACAATGTGTTGATAGCCTTACCTTTATACTTATGAACTTCCCACACTGGTGCCGGTATTCACCGCATAAATGGGGGAAGAAGTAAGTCGTTACGTGTGGAAGGCGGCAAAACCCGCATAAACACAACGCTAAAAATAAGGAAAACCTACACGCAGGTCAGATGTAAGTAAAGTTTAGCCATCCTTGTAAGTGCAAGTGACGGTCTTACCCGCACAATCACGAACAAGGAAGCAAACTTCAACCTATCATCTACCACGTTCAAAGGTTAACTTATTCTGAACACTTAGAAAATTTCAAAGGAAAAGATGAGGAAAACTTCCACGCAGGTCAGATATAAGTAAAGTTAAGCCATCCTACTAAGTGTAAGTGACGGTCATACCCGCACACTCATGAAAGAGGAAGCGAAACAAACTTATAATTTACCACGTTAAAAAGTTAACTTATCTAAGTACTAAAGAAATTACTAAGTTAGATCAAAACATGCGTAAAATAAACAAGGCAAAGAACAAACACAATCTTTATTTCATCAAATTCAAATATTACAAAGATAGCTATACAAAAGCAAAAATCTACGCTAATGGTGGAAAGGGATCTTCAGAATCAGGCTTCAGGACCACTTCCACTTGGACCCGCTCCATCAGTAGAGCGTTGTGGTTCAAGGAAGGCTTTAAGAATAGCTAGCCCATCATCAGCAGCAGCGTACTTCGTTCACCTTCTCCACCACAGGATGCGGGAAGGCGGCATACTGGTTCACTGCTTGGTCATAAACAGCTTCAGTATCAACATTGTACAAAGGGAAGTTGGAAGGCGGGATGCCTTTCTCAACGAACCCTAGACCAAGCAGAAGCCGACCTTTTCCCCATCCTCGTGAGAAGCGTTGAGGGCTGCGCTCATAGCATCATCATAAGAGGTCTCAGCAAAGACCCGATGCACAACCTACAAAAGAAAATATACAAGTGTCAAAACCTTTTCTATTTACAAAGAAAAGCGTAAAGACAAGAAAAGCTTACCTGAGACAACGCTACTCGAAGAAGCCATTCATTGGTAACCAGGGCTTCTTGGAGGGCAGCTTAAGCTTCGTTACGGGCGCGATCGGCTTCACTCTTGTTGAGGTTGGCAAGCAACACTTCTTTAGCCGCAGCCTCTTCGACGCCCTTCAGCTTACGCTCAGCATGGTTAAGCACCCCCCTCTGGTCCAGGATTTCTTGGAGCTTTTTGGCGTCTTCCATCGCCAAGGCATCATGAGCCTGCTGGAGAGCCTCTAATTTGGCTTTAAGCTCCTCATTCTCCACGCGTAGAGGCTCAGCAACAGCTTCAGCCTTGGTGGCCCTCTCGGTTGAGTTCCTTGCAGTTTCCTTAGCCAGCCGAAGCTGTTCATTAACAGCTTGGGCAGCCTTGGAACGGGCCTCGAGCCGGGCCTGAACTTCAACCTCGAGGGCCTTGAAGGCCTTCTCCTTCTCCGCAGCCACTGCGGTAAGTTTTTGGTTCTCCTCCCGGACAGCCCGCGCCTGAGCTACTTCTTTAACGCGAGCTGCTTTCAACTTGTCGTTTTCACGACAAAGCAGCTCGACGCGCGGCTGCATCCGGGCCAGGAGAACCCGAAGCTCATTGCTTAGCCTACCCTCCTGGTAGCTAGCCATGGCTTCCCCCAACGCACCACTAGGAGCAGCGTGACGAGCCCACTCCACGCACTCCACAGGGGTGCGAAGGGTTGTTCCTCGGCGAATGTTCCATCGTGGAACATACACTTCATTGGAATCCGACACTGCAAAAAACATAAAGCAGTTAGGAAAAGATGATATAAAAAAAATAAAAAAAAAATAAATAATATATATAAAATAGGCCAAAAGAACCCTACGCACCTGTAGGGTCAATAACAGGCCGATAGCCGTCGAAACCCATCACCTGAACCCAAGGGAAATCCATCCAAGAGGTCAGGCAGATGGTAAGGACATCATCTGATATCTCAATCTTATCTAGCAATCTCTTAATATACACTTATATTCAGAGCAATCTAGTCTGATTCTCATGCCGGAGGGTGGTCACAAGGAGGAACCCCCCCTTCTCAGTGACGAGCTTACGGTGTCTGTTTTGCAGGTCCCCTGAAGAACAACCTTCTCTGCTGGACCTCATCCTCGTGGGAAACATTACTTAACCCCCAGATTATCTATAATCTGCCCGTGGGTTCACTTAGTGTTTCTTCAATAATAGTAGATAGAATCAACATCAAAACATAATATAGAGGTCCTCTAAGTAATTCCCTGCATAAAAATCAGTATTAATTTTGGGGCAAATTCATTTGGAAACTAGTTAATCCACTGTTAAGCAAACCATCAAGGATAACATCATGAGAACTTACTCGGTTTTCCTTCTCGAGTGACTGATTTTATGAGATCTTCATTGGTTACAAGGGAAAGACTGTGAACAAGAAGCCTTGCACAATTTAGTAAGGGCACCATAGCAGCAAAATATCAAGCATCGGTTGAGGTACTAATCTAGGATTGAAAATCAACTGTAAGAGTTTGATTTTTATATACATACATATATGTGTGTATACACACATTTGTGTATTGGTTAGGAACCATTTATTCACCATTGAGCAACTAGTGTATTCACTAATCAATACTGAATAAAATGGTTTCAAAAATTCAGTTGTTCTTGTTTGAACCCACTCCTATGTATAAATTGTAAACAATGGGCAATTTAAAAAATACCTAAAAATTGGCCAGCATCCCATGTAAAGCAATCCAGATAATATATGAACAAGCTTTCTGCTTAGGTTCTGAAAGGAGGATGAAAGATAATAAAAAAGATTAAACAATTTAAAAACCCTAAGTAAGTTTCACTTCAGGTTCCAAAAAGGAGCCTAAGTTTGACTTCTAAGTTCTAACAGTCAATTATTCCAGCACCTTAACACGAAAGATATCCTAAGTTGCAGTTGACTTTGAAAAGTCAACTATGTGCAACGAAGGGAGGCGAATGCAGGTATAAGCATGCAAAAAACATAAATTAGCAGTATTAAGATGAAAACTAGCAATATCTTAAAAGTGATCACCCTTGTTTTTAAGTTTATAGGCGGCAAATTCAACTTGTTTACTTGTGAATGGTCAATTTAGGATATGTGTTTATCTCTAACAGGTCAAATGAGAAATTTAGCTAAAAGAGGAAACTTTTCAAACAGGTTTAAGGTTGCCCAATGTATATTCTTGATTCTTGATGCATACAACCTTCTAATTAAACCTGTTATTTATTTAACTAGATCATCATTGCAAAAATCTAGCTTTCATGATCATATTGAAGGCATTACTTATCTACAAACAACTTTAATAAATGAACAAAAAAGTGTTACTGGTCAACCAAAACCAACCCGAACCACTAGCACATTTCCTAGACCCGTTTTGACTCGTTAGCTACCTGCTAACCCGCTGAATTCGCCACATCTAGATAGGGCTGAGATCGGTACACTAAGGATAACGAACCGGTACCGCACCTTAAAAAAAACAATACAAAAAACGAGTGAAACAAGTCTATCGAATACCGTACCGATTTTTTTGGTTTGGTACTGGTACCATAAAAAACACCAAAAAACTTCAAAACATATCACACCAAAAAATACCGATACCGAAAACGAGTGAAAGAATATATCAAATACCGTACGATTTTTTCAGTTTGGTACCAGTACCATCGAAAATATCGAAAAATACCGAAACCGAATGGTGCCGCACCGAAAAATACCAACACCAAAAACGAGTGAAACAATATACCGAATGCCGTGCCAGTATTTTCGCGATCAGTTCGGTACCATCGAAAATATCAAAAAAATATTAAAACCGAATAGTACCGCACCGAAAAATGAGTGAAACAATATACGGGTACAGAATATCGTACCAATTTTTTTGGTCCGGTACAATTGAAAATACTGACACCGAATGGTACCGGTACCAAGTGTACCGACAACATACAAAACGAGTGGGATAAAAAAATGTTCATCCCTGCATCTTGATATCACTATACAGTAGCTAATTAGCTATAAGATAAACACACGGATTAGGGGTATTTAAGGAAATGTATTATATGATTTATAGTCGATTAACTAACCAACTGTTTACAGTTTGTATAAGCTAAATTATCTATTATGTATATAGAGTAAAGTATATTATTGGTGCCAATCTATTATGAATATAGAGTAAAGTATATTGTTGGTGCCAAAAGCCCATGATTGGGCCAAATGGCGGCACCACATTAGTTTTTTTTTCTTTTTTAGGTTTTTAGTTGTAATATCATAACAAACATAATGGTAACTGAACAAACACAATAAAATGTTTTTAGTTTTGGTATCGTAATTAACGTGACCGAAACCAACCGAATTTACCAGCCAGTTTTGCAAATCCCTAGTTACAACTAAATTAGGTTAATCAATATATATATATATATATACAAGGATAAACAAAATTGAAGGCCACCTGTTCGATGATTTGCCTCTGTGTAAGATAATCAAAACCAGATATCAGTCCATACGCACCGGCAACAACGAGAACAGTCGCTCCGGCATCCTGAACCACGTGACCCGATACACCTCCAGCAAAAGCACGCGGCGGATAATAATAATACGACCTCGTTGGCTGTTAACATCGCCGTATGAAACATTTCGAATACGTGTAGTAGTAATTGGACATAAAACATATCTCTGAGAACGAAGAATAGATAGTTTGTGGTTAGCAACGGCGGTGGTTATGGCGGCGGAGATGGTGGTGGCCATGGTTCTCCGGTGGCCGGCCGGTGAATTAAATGATTAAATCTAGCTGGATAAGTGTTGTGGGACCCAGTACAGCTACTGAACTGGTGTGCTTTTTTGTTGAAAGGTTTATGTTTATGTGTTGAGAAAATAAGTAGCGTTTTGGTGTATGGGAGATTGGATAAATGGGTTATAAATGGATAATAATAGGCACGTGAAAGTTACATAAATGGTTGTAAAAAGTTGACAGAGTGACAGACACGTGTTTTACTATTTAAGTAATTGTTTTTGAGAAAGTGGCACGGTCCATGTGGTTTTATCTTTTTCAATGTTTAGCATCTATCGTTAATACAAGTTAGTTTTTAACGGAAAAGTGTTGTTATAATGTTAATATGAGGGTATTCGCTCTTTTCAAGTTTGAAACTGTAATAATTATAGTCTTTCATGTAAGGTTAATCTTGTTTTAGTCTGTTCGTTGTGGCTAGAGAACGGATGAATTGAGCCAGCTCGCCCAAATGAATAGAGAAAAAATGATGGTTTTGCTCGCAAGTAGATGAATTCAGCTACATGAACGACAACGGGGTGAACTCAATTGTGGTACGAACGGCAATGGGTCCAGTCAGCGCCATGAGAAGCAATGTAACAGACTGAATTCATTTCCGTTGAATGCCCACAATACACAGCCTTATTTGAAAGTTTGATGAAATTGAAGGTTCAATTTAAACACCGACGGCGATGGTGATGAAGTTTGACAACTTGACGTTAGGAGTTTGAGTTTGAAAGATTATTTTACTAGAGTTTTAAACTTGAAAAGACACGGTTATTCTTACATGAATGATACACGATATCACTTTTTTGTTAA
>NW_027502875.1:0-31200 GCF_021521415.1 Bidens hawaiensis
CGTAAATAGCTCCAAACCGTAAACCGAACTTTTTTTACGTAACATTTGTCAATTTTCGGACCCGAAAACCCGACTCGTTTTAAATTTTATTTATTTATTTATTTATTTATGTAATATTATTATTACCCGGACTATCATTGTTCGTTATTAATTTATTAATCATTTTGATAATTAATTATTACCTGACACTCGGTTTTGATTATGTTTATTAATTAAATCTTTGTAACTGTTTGATTAGTACAAAAACAACCCATAACATTTGATTTTGCCTCTTCTGTCTCCACACTCAAACATCAAGGACCAGATTGCAAAATTATTTTCAACCACTTTCTCTCCTCATTCTCCCTCTCACTACCGACGTAATACACCCCCTCATTTCTTGAACCATAATTTACGGGCTAAATCATGCAAATTGATCTTACCAAATTATCAAACAACCTTAAACGCGTTTAACCGACAGTTCAATAAAAATGAACCGCGACTATTATCGTACCTAAACCACTATAAATATGTGAACATATTTCAATTAAACTTACACACATCACCTCTACCACCAGTCGACACAAACCCCTAAGTTAAATAACCCCTACGTTGTTGTTAAGATCGATTTTGCATTCAAGCTTTGAGGTGTAACCCTAAACGGCACTCAATTCATCATCAATTACGGTAATTAAACATTGATTTATAGTCGTTTTTAATCAACAAACTAAAACCTTAACTCAATTCGAATCAACTATAAACGAATTAAACAAACCCAGAATTAGGGTTCATATTGATTTTGGGGTTCTTTGGAATCTCTGTATAAATATATATGAGACTGTGCTTTTGACAAGTTGTAGCACCAGCCCAATGGCTAGTGCATGCTTGTCTAAACTCTTAGAACCGGCCATGTGCGGGTTCGAGCCGCCCCGCCCTGGACGCGGTTTTTGATTTTTATTTTTAAAACTCTTTTAGACAATTTTCTTTTATAATAATTTATGTTTATAACATTTAATAAACGAAAAATTTGTTAAACCGAGCCTCTAGTCTTGTTGGTTTCTTGTCAATAAACTTTAATTTTTCACCATAAAATTCTTTATATATATATATGTATGTATGTAGGTATGTATAAATATATATGTGATACCAACTCGCTTAATAACCCCAAATTTTTGTTCATTATAAAGGCTCGTCTTCGTCTTTGCTTTTGCAACTTTTATATCACTTTATAAAATATCTAATTTTTTATATAATGGAAGTAAACATGAATAGTAATAATAATAATATGGATATTAATAACATAATGACAATCACGTTAATGATAATAATCTCAACAATCATAATAAAATGACAATAAGATTAATAACCTCATCGAGACCCAAGATCCGTCTTATTTTATATTTAACTCACTTTATCGTTATCAACTAGGATTAATTGTCGGCAAATATCGAGAAGCTTGATCGTTTTCATCCTAGCTCTTTTTTTTATTATCTTGTCCTCGTTTATCCTATTCTATAAGGTGAGTTTACATATCTCCCTTTTCCATCTTTTAAGTTTTGGGGGTGGCATGTATACCCTATTTAAATTACCTATTTTTACTTATTTATCTATTCACAACACAATTCAATATATGTTTATGTGTGATTATTGCATGATCTATGATAATGCTCTATGGGCTTAATTGTTTATTTTATGTTTGGTGGTTGGAATTCATCCTCATCTATTCTCATCTAGTATGATCATACATTTACCCAAGTACATTGATTTTGTATCAACAGGAACGGGTCCACATCTATTTAGTTGTTTACATTTTCATAGAAATTGTGATGCTCAACATTAACATATGAATTGTGGTTTTTATCTATATATATCTCAATTAAAACTTATGTATTCTCACCAACATTCGTGTTGAAAAACTCTATTTTCATACATGTTACAGGTACAAGTAGTTGATTTTATTCAAGATTAAAGATAATAGTTTGACCTTAGGATATTTATTCAAAACCCAAAAAGTATAATGTATTTATTTTGTTTATTGAATTTGTGTAATTTATTTAATGTTAATGAAATTAAATAATTATTGTCGCTTTAATTAGTGTCTTTTGAGCTACTGTCCAATCAATACGTTACACCCCAGCATGTTCCGCCGCCTTAGGTCGGGGTGTGACAGATTGGTATCAGATTCGAAGGCTATAAGATAGGTGGTTAGATTTATCGGTCTAGTAGCATGCTTAGGGTCCCTATACGTGATATGCCTTTACGTGTTTGCACCCTGAATTATACTATTGACTGCAGTAGCTTAAATACTATTTAATGATTTAATATTATTCTTGTACACAAAAACATACACTTAATCCGAGGCTATGCCTCACACTCAAAATGATTTCTTTTTTAAAACTCTAGGACGATTTTAATCAATTCCTTAAGAAATCCCACCTTTTTACTCCCCTCTCCTAGAGGATGATACGTGGGATGGATATGTAGTAACTGTAATAGGGACGCACTTGTTTACCGAACCCTTTACACCAAGGCTTGCGAGCCTAGGGAAGTGCAATGCGCATAAATCTCAACCAACCGCGAGACCTGGTTGCTTTCCTAGAGTGTTCGGTAAGGGTGTGGAACTTATTAGACCAAAGCATATCACACCAAACGTACCCGAGTCCACTACCCTCAATGTAACAACGTGGTCATGTGACGATCACACTCTTAAATCAACTACGAGATTTTTGTTTAATTTTTTTATTTTGTTAAGAATGAATATTTTCTCAAATTATACATATCATCAATACTCAAAGTTAAGGTTATTAAAATTTTATTTTGTATTCTAAGTTAAGGTTGTTAAAAAAAATCATCTTGTATTCTCATGAATTTTCACAAAACTCGAAATATCACATAGTTATACAATTTTTCTTTTTCCAAAACATAATAAACTTTTCACGTGTCGTCATTGTAGCATGCCTTCTTCCCGCCTTATCAACCGTAACTGTCGCACCGGCAACTCGGGCCGTAGCATGTCATCCCGCATCGCTAAGGGAATCGTGGAAGCCCTCCCAACAATCATCTCTCAACTCCAAACTATGAATGCTCCTACATCATCCACAACTCCGAACCCAATTGGTGGAACGGTGAGAAGCACACGCTTGGCGCCGAGGTTGCCATGGCCTTGCCATGGGATGACCTTAAGAAACTCATGCTCAAGAAGTTTTGCCCGAAACATGAGCTTCATAAGTTGGAAGAGGAGTTTTGGAATTTGAAACAAGAGAGTGGTAATGAAACCATCTACAACGATCGTTTCCATGAACTGAGCCTTCTCATCCCCCACATTGTCACTCCCCTTGAACGTTCAATCGACAATTACATCTCGGGTTTTCCTATGTAAATCCAAGATTCCGTCCTAAGTCGTGACCCTCAAACCCTCCATGATGCCACACCTTAGGCGGTACCCTCACCGAAAACCACGTTAAGGCCGGGACCTTGACTTGGAAAAATTCCAAGAAGCCGAATGATAAGCCTGCATCCGAGCCCACAGAAAAACCCAAGCCCGAATCTTCTAAACCCGAGTCTTCCAAGCCCGAATCCTTCAAGCACAAAAACTCTCCTCATTACCGCAACAATAAAAGAAAGTCCAATTCCCAAAGTTATGTATTAGCCCAATTACAAGCCCAACTCACCAAGAAGCCCTACACAGGACCCCACCCATTATGTTACACCCCATTCGCCTAACCTCAAGTGTTTACAATGCAACCATTGCAATCGATTTGGTCACCTCTTTACCACATGTCGAGAACCTAACCAACCTTTGATGCAACCATTTACCTCACCACCTACCCAACCCCAAATTTTACCCTATGCTCAACTGTTTACTCAATCACCCTCAACTATTAGAGCTTGCTACAATTGTGGAGACCCTAACCATTATCGCAATGCGTGCCCCAAGACTCTCACACATGAACCAAATTCAATCCTACCCAACCCAAACCGCTCAATATCAAGCTTACCAAGCCCAAGTAAATCAGCTTCACCCAATCCAAGCTCAACCTAACCAAGCAATTCAAGTCCAATCCACTCAACCAATTCAAGGCAACCAAATCCTAGTCAACCAACCAACCTCAAGTTACCAAGCTACTCAGGGACAAGTGTGTTACATCAACGGTTCCCAAGTCTAAGCCTAACCCCTTTTACAAAGACATGCTACGCAAAAGACGTTTCTTTTATTTAAGTGTTTTCTTTTGAATCTAATGTATTGACTTCATTAAATCTACAGTTTTGTTATGAATGAGAATTTTGGTTATTTATAATGGCATTCAATATCTCAATTATTCCTATTATGTCGTTCAGTGCACTATTTGTTGTTACACAATTTATTATTATGATTTAAGTGGTCTATGACCGGTTATTTACCGGGACTATGTGCGTAGCGATGTGCATAGTTATTTAATAGTACCATATTTATATCATAAACTACCTATGACCGATTTCCTACAAACGTTTTGGAAATTGGGACTTTGAACATGTGTTGTACATAGTTATCTAATATGAGTCACATGTACAAATTTTATTTCGATATTTTAATTCATGGCTACCCAAACCTCCCCCCCCCCCCCGCCCCAAACTCATTGTATTCTCTCGATACTCTCACCTCATCTCATGGATCTTATAATCTTGGTTTCAAACCTTATCTATTATTGTATTTATAAGTCATGTGATTCGTTTGTTGTGTGAACCTATTATTACGTGAATTTTTCGTCATCTCAAGTATTTTCTCTACATCGTATGTGTAAGTTACTTATATAATTTCAAATTTTTCCTCTATCTATTTATTTTGTGGTTATTACTCTCGATGGTTAAGTTCAATAATTTTGTCATTTTTTTACTAGTTAATTGTGTTCATCAATTTTCATTCAATTTTTAGTTCATTGCTCTTGACCAAATGATTTAGAAAGTTTTCTTTTACATTGTTTTCGAACCCACACAACAGAACGAACTATGTGCATCATGCGACGACCTAAATAATTATGAGTGCACGCATAATTATCGAAGTCCTCGCATGGAACTCATGGTGAATATGGTTGTGAGTCATAACTCGGAACCTAGGGTCATCTTGGGTAATGGTACAAATATCGATATGATAAGGGCATGGTGAATACGCCGTTGGTACATCCTATATATAAGTGTCCTTATCATGTTTTCCGTTTGTAGCGTTATTCGGGTCACTCGAAAGTCTGTGTTAATAATAATAATAATAATAATAATAATAATAATAATAATAATAATAATAATAATAATCTCTTGACAATTACTTTCTTTCCTTATGTTATGATCTCTCTATAATTTCGGGACGAAATTTTCAAAAATTTGTGAATACTTTAACATTCGTTATTTTTTAAACCCGAAATCCGACCCATTTAATATATATATATATATATTATTTGAAAATTTTTAGCAAAAAAATAAATAAATAAATAAATTATTTATCTATAATATATATAAACGAAAACATAAAAATCCTACGTGTCGCGATGTGTTCGCTCCCACTGTTTTTGGAGTCACCCAATTTGCTTGATTTTTAAATAGATGTTTCTCATGCATTTGACCCGAATTCACGAGTATGGGTCTTATTAAACCCAAATATTTCTTAAACGGGTTATGACATCTCATTAAATTAAAAACTAATCTCATCAAATATTTGATATAAAATTCCTATAAGTAGGGATATACTGAATATTAATATAAAATAAACGGGTCTTGGGTCTCATCAAACCCATATATCTTTTAAACCGTTTGATAATATCTCATTTATTTGTGAAACAATTTATCATGAAACCATAAGTATATTATTAACTTTCTTACCATAAAAAAATAAAAATTCAAATAACAAATAAATAGCAAAAACAAATAATATAAAACAATCCCCGTAATACGGGTAAATCTAAATATATAAACGAAGACCTAAAAATCCTAAGTGCCGCGATGCGATCGCTCCCCCTTTTTTGGAGTCACCAGATTTTCTTGATTTTTAAATAGAGGCTTCTCATGCATTTGACCCGAATTCATGGGTATGGGTCTTACCAAACTCAGATATTCCTTAAATGGGAAAAATATTTTGTTTCCTTTGATATCCATCCGATGATCTTCTTATTGTGTTTCGTCATTAGTTTGATGCGTTTATATTCACGTTTTAGGTCATCATGATGAAATTCCGTCCATTTTTGTTCCATCTCCTCCAGCCCTTTTTTAGGCAGGCACGTTGTTAAGCTTGTTATGATATTGCTTGTTATTATCTTACTTTCCCAAACTCCAAGCTCAACATCGGCGTACATTTCCTATAAGCAACAATGCATATATGGATACTTATCCCCAAAAATAACGTCATTATCAACACTATGAGCGGCGCCCTCGTTCTCTCTGTTGACGCGACCTGATCTTGTTCGCTTTTTATTTCTTGATTCAAAGGCCTTTTTCAAGACAACGCCACCATAGACCGATCTCTTGAAGGCTTTTTTGTTGTTGTTAGCCATTTTTTTCCTTATGAAAATTCAAAAGAGAATGGATGCTATTTATACACACACGGAAAATGTATATATATATGGATATATTATCTCTTAGTTTTGTGAATATATGGTGTATTACGTAATTATAGAAACTATATTATGAGAATATGTGTATATAATATGTCTTTTTGTGTTTGCATTCATATATTATTCTAGCACCAAACTAATTTTTACTAATATTCTACAGTAAACAACCAAATATACGGCAAAATTTGCTTATATATATATATGCAACAATATTTAAAGTGTTACTGTCAAATTACAATCACGTAAATCAAATTAACTAATGCCAAAATTAAGTAGACTTGATTTCTTGCCTAATTAATCATCAATTATACATGTTAAGAATCATAGTTTTTCTTAATAAAATTTTGTGTGTATTTTTGTATCTATGTTTGTGGATGCATGCATATATGTATGTAAATATAATGTATATTACGGGGGCTGTTTTACATTATTCGTTTTTAATATTTATATACTTTTTTGGAGTTTAATTTTATTTATTTTAAGGAAAATTACAATAGACTTAAAGTTTGATGATAAAAGGGTTTCACAAATAACTAAGATGTGTTATAACCCGGTAGTTATTTTGATTTGGGGAGACCTAAGACCAGCTAGTTATTTTTACAATAAAATTGTTTCTTAATTTTAAATAATATCTTTTTTTAAAAACAAAATCATATAATAATTTTTAGTATATCCTATTTTTATAGGATTATGATAATATATATTACAATTTGAACCAATCCAATTTTGAGGGTCCAAATCTGCCAAAAACCCAACTTTCTTTTCCCCTCTTCACTCTCAACCCCGTCGCATGCCAGCCCCCCAGCCCCCGCCCCCTTTTTTCTATTTTGTTCGTAATTTACAGCATTGTGACAGCGTGGACGATTAAAATAGCATGTTAATCAATCTCGTTAATGGTCTGCAACAAAATCCCAAGACAATCGTCGTATAATCAGGGTTCGTTTACCGTAATTGTCAATACCGTGTTGACCTCCTCTCACGCATCATAGAAACACTATAATATATATAAATGAAGACATAAAAATCCTACGTGTCGCGATGCGGTTGCTCCCATTTTTTTTGAGTCACCAAATTTGCTTGATTTTTAAATAGAGGCTTCTCATGCATTTGACCCAAATTCATGGGTTTGGGTCTTACCAAACCAAGATATTCCTTAAACGGGAAAAATATTGTGTTTCCTTTGATATCCATCCGATGATCTTATTGTGTTTCTTTATTAGCTTGATGCATTTGTATTCATGTTTTAGGTCTTCATGATGAAATTCTGTCCGTTTTTGTTCCGTATCCTCCCGCTCTTGTTTAGGCAGGCACGTTATTAAGCTTGTTCCGATATTGCTTGTTATTTTCTTACGTTCCCAAACTCCAAGCTCAACATCGGCGCACATTTCCGCTAAGCAACAATCCATAAATGGATACTTATCCCCAAAAAATAACATCATTATCAACACTATGAGCGGCGCCTTCATTCTCTCTGTTGACGCGACCTGAGTTTGTTCGCCTTTTCTTTTTTGATTCAAAGGTCTTTGCCAAGACAACGCCACCATAGACCGATATCTTGAAGGCTTTTTTGTTGTTGTTAGCCTTTTTTTTCCTTATGAAAATTCAAAAGAGAATGGATGCTTTTTATACACATACGGAAAATGTATATATATATGGATATAATCTCTATTTGTTTTGTGAATATATGGTGTATTACGTAAGTATAGAAACTATATTATGAGAATATGTGTATAATATGTCTTTTTGTGTTTGCATTCATATATTATTCTAGCACCACAATAATTTTAACTAATATTCTAGAGTAAACAACCAAATATAAGGCAAAATTTGCTTATATATATATGCAACTATATTTAAAGTAATGAATAACTGTAAACTTATTGTCAAATTACAATCACATAAATCATATTAACTAATCCCAAAATTAAGGAGACTTGATTTCTTGCCTAATTAATCATCAATTGTACATGTTAAGAATCATTGTTTTTCTTAATAAATTTTGCTTGTATTTTTGTATCTATGTTGTGGATGCATGCACATATGTATGTAAATATGATGTATATTTCTGGAGTTGTTTTACGTTATTCGTTTTTAATATTTATATACTTTTTTGTAGTGTAATTTTATTTATTGTAAGGAAAATTACAATATACTTAGAGTTTGATGATAAAAGTGTTTCACAAATAACTAAGATGTGTTATAACCCGGTTTAAAAGCTATCTTGGTTTGATGAGACCCAAGACCCGCTTGTTTTTTTTTTCAATAAAATTGTTTCTTAATTTCAAATAATATCTTTTTTTAAAAAACAAAATCATATAATAATTTTTAGTATATCCTATTTTATAGGATCTATGTTAATATATATTACAATTTGAACCATTCCAATTTTGAGGGTCCAAATATGCCAGAAACCCAAATTTCCGTAACCCTCTTTACTCCCTACCACATCGCATGCCCACCCCCTTTTTTTCTCTTTTGTTCGTAATTTAAAGCATTGTGACAGCCGGGACGATTAAAATAGCATGTTAATCAATCTCGTTAATGGTTTGCAACAAAATCCCAAGACGAACGCCGTATAATCAGGGTTCATTTACCGTAATTATCAATACCGTGTTAACCTCCTCTCACGCATCATAGAAACACTATATTACATATAAACGAAGACATAAAAATCCTAAGTGTCGCGATGCGGTCGCTCCAATTATTTTTTTGAGTCACCAGATTTGCTTGATTTTTTAATAGAGGCTTCTCATGAATTTGACCCGAATTAATGGGTATAGGTCTTACCTAAATCAGATAATCCTTAAACGGGAAAATTATTTTGTTTCCTTTGATATCCATACGATGATCTTCTTATTGTGTTTCGTCATTAGCTTAATGCGTTTGTATTCACGTTTTAAGTCTTCATGATGAAATTCTGTCCATTTTTGTTCCATCTCCTCCGGCACTTTTTTAGGCAGGCGCGTTATTAAGCTTGTTATGATATTGCTTTTTATTATCTTACGTTACCAAACTCCAAGATCAACATCGGCGTACAGTTCCTATAAGCAACAATGCATAAATGGATCCTTATCCCCTCAAAAAACGTCATTATCAACACTATGAGCGGCGCCCTCGTTCTCTGTGTTGACGCGACCTGAGCTTGTTCGCTTTTTCTTTTTGGATTCAAAGGCCTTTGTTAAGACAACGCCACCATATACCGATCTCTTGAAGGCTTTTTTGTTGTTGTTAGCCATTTTTTTCCATATGAAAATTCAAAAGAGAATGGATGCTATTTATACACATACGGAAAATGTATATATATGGATATAATCTCTGTTTGTTTTGTGAATATATGGTGTATTACGTAATTATAGAAACTATATTATGAGAATATGTGTATATAATATGTCTTTGTGTGTTTGCATTCATATATTATTCTAGCACCACACTAATTTTTACTAATATTCTGCTGTAAATAACCAAATATACGGCAAAATTTGCTTATATGTATATGCAACAATATTTAAAGTAATAAATAACTGTAAACTTACTTTCAAATTACAATCACGTAAATCATATTAACTAATGCCAAAATTAAGGAGACTTGATTTCTTTCCTAATTAATCATCAATTGTACATGTTAAGAATCATAGTTTTTCTTAATAAATTTTGCGTGTATTTTTGTGTCTATGTCGTGGATGCATGCATATATGTATTTAAATATGATTTATATTATGGGGGTTGTTTTACATTATTCGTTTTTAATATTTATATACTTTTTTGGAGTTTAATTTTATTTGTTGTAAGGAAAATTACAATAAACTTAAAGTTTGATAGTAAAAGAGTTTCACAAATAACTAAGATGTTTTATAACCCAGTTTA
The DNA here is from genome assembly GCF_021521415.1 of Bidens hawaiensis. Lineage (NCBI taxonomy): Eukaryota > Viridiplantae > Streptophyta > Magnoliopsida > Asterales > Asteraceae > Bidens > Bidens hawaiensis. Next base: position 10,422 of record NW_027502875.1, read on the forward strand.
AAAGCTATCTTGGTTTGGTGAGACCCAAGACCCGCTTGTTTTTTTTTTTCAATAAAATTGTTTCTTAATTTTAAATAATATCTTTTTTTAAAAAAACAAAATCGTATAATAAGTTTTAGTATATCCTATTTTATAGGATCTATGTTAATATATATTACAATTTGAACCATTCCAATTTTGAGGGTCCAAATCTGCAAAACCCAAATTTCCCTAACCCTCTTCACTCCCTACCCCGTCGCATGCCCACCCCCTCCCCTTTCTCTTTTGTTCGTAATTTTAAGCATTGTGGAAGCCTGGACGATTAAAATAGCATATTAATCAATCTCGTTAATTGTCTGCAACAAAATCCCAAGACGAACGCCGTATAATTAGGGTTCATTTACCATAATTATCAAGACCATGTTGACCTCCTCTCACGCATCATAGAAACACTATAATATATAAACGAAGACATAAAAATACTAAGTGTCGCGATGCGGTCGCTCCCCCTTTTTTTATAGTCACCAGATATTCTTGATTTTTAAATAGAGGCTTCTCATGAATTTGACCCGAATTAATGGGTATGGGTCTTACCAAAATCAGATATTCCTTAAACTGGAAAATTATTTTGTTTCCTTTGATATCCATCCGATGATCTTCTTATTGTGTTTCGTCATTAGCTTGATGCGTTTGTATTCACGTTTTAGGTCTTCATGATGAAATTCCGTCCATTTTTGTTCCATCTCCTCCAGCTCTTTTTTAGGCAGGCACGTTATTAATCTTGTTATGATATTGCTTGTTATTATCTTACGTTACCAAACTCCAAGATCAACATCGGCGTACTGTTCCTATAAGCAACAATGCATAAATGGATACTTATCCCCAAAAATAACGTCATTATCAACACTATGAGCGGCGCCCTCGTTCTCTGTGTTGACGCGACCTGAGCTTGTTCGCTTTTTCTTTTTGGATTCAAAGGCCTTTGTCAAGACAACGCCACCATATACCGATCTCTTGAAGGCTTTTTGTTGTTGTTAGCCATTTTTTTTCTTTATGAAAATTCAAAAGAGAATGGATGGAATTTATACACATACGGAAAATGTATATATATATATATGGATATAATCTCTCTTAGTTTTGTGAATATATGGTGTATTACGTAATTATAAAAACTATATTATGAGAATATGTGTATATAATATGTCCTTTTGTGTTTACATTCATATATTATTCTAGCACCACACTAATTTTTAATAATATTCTATAGTAAACAACCAAATATACGGCAAAATTTGCTTATATATATGCAACAATATTTAATGTAATGAATAACTGTAAACTTACTGTCAAATTACAATCACGTAAATCATATTAATAATGCCAAAATTAAGCAGACTTGATTTCTTGCCTAATTGATCATCAATTATACATGTTAAGAATCATAGTTTTTCTTAATAAATTTTGCATGTATTTTTGTATCTATGTTGTGGATGCATGCACATATGTATGTAAATAGGATTTTTATTACGGGGGATGTTTAACATTATTCGATTTTAATATTTATATACTTTTTTGGAGTTTAATTTTATTTATTGTTAGGAAAATTACAATATCACAACAATCAAATTTATGCGCAACATCATGTTATTTGAAATTCCCGTTAAATGAAAAATCTAATTTATGCAAGACCAATTGGGTTAGGTTCTAAACTCAACAAGTTAACTACCAGAAGTGGAACCAACCCATTTGGTCTTGTAGTTCATGAGATATGCTAATTACAAAACAACTTAACAGCAGGTCTCACAACTCAGATTTGCACATCAGTTTTGTAAAATCATAAAGATTAACTTTTATTCGTCCAAAAATTACAAACTTGGACTTTATAGAAACTAGACTCAACATAGTACCCTGTGGTATTAATAACCTCGACCAATTTCCACATTAACATTTAGTTATGGTTGTCTAATCATAACTTACAATCTGTCCGGTACCAGTTTTGACCTTTAATCACATTTAAATCGTTTGACCAATCAAAACACCTTCAAATTAGACGTGGTTGGACTTTCTGAAAACTAGACTCAGAGTACTACCTTGTGGACTCATAATTAGCTCAGTTTGATTTTATATTCAACAAGTTACACATCGTTCTAGTTTAACAATCACTGCTGTCAAAACTCAGCAAGCATAAATAATCATCTAACATGCATCCTAAGCATACGACATAACTCAACACATGTAATACACATAATTAATCATAGAAATCAGTAGTAACCCTCTAGGGTTTACAAACAATCAACGATTCATCAATCTTTCACCGTTCAAAATCACATATGATCATCAATATCAACAACCAATGCATAATCAATCATCCTCTAGCAACAATCAATCATAAGAACACGTAATACATGATATTCAATAGTTAGGGATTCATAATTATACCTTAAAAACGTAGAAATAACCAAGGGAAACATGAGAGGTGCTTAGAAACGAGTGTAGGATGCTCCGATTATGAAGAATGAGATCAAAACGGGTGTGATATGTGTGTGTGTGGCTGCCGATCGCAAAGAGAGGGGAGGGGGGGGGGGGGCTGGCCGTCGGGTAGAGAGAGAGAGGGGAGGGGTTAGGGTTTTATTAATATTATTAATAATAACATGTTACATCTAGGCCCCTCAACTTCTAATAATTACTTTTCTAGCTTAAATTGACTTGTTTGCATCTTGAGTTAACGTTTCATACAATGTTATCACATAACACATATGTCTAACACATAATTATCACATAATTATTGTTTTGACGTTTTTCGTTTATTCACCAATGGTTTGCGTCAACTCGTTTGCGTTTCGGTGCAATTCCCGAAAGACTACACATGTAGTAGTTGTCAAGCGTCATTTAAAACCTTAGTTTAAATGTAATGAGATGTGCGTTATAGATTGAGTGATCTTAAGTTTTAATTGACGGAGTTTGAGTTAACGGAGTTAACCTGAAATTGACGAGTGTCACAGAAAGTTACTTCAAGTTCAAGTTCAAAGTCAGAATCCTCTGCTTATTACTCAAAGGGAGACTCAAACTCAAATTCAACTCAGGACGGTCATGTGACTCTCAACATGGATGGTGATGTATGTTTCGTAGCTGCATGAAGTAATTCTTCAAAAACTCAAGCCACAACTGGTAACTTTTCATCAAATGTTCCAACCAACAACTACTCGCAGATGCCCATGAGTGTTAAATCAGTTGAACAGCAGTTTGCTCTCTATGCATCTTTCATTGCATCTTATGAGAATTACATCAAAGGTAAAATAGTCGATCCCGCAAATTTGGATGAAGACTATGATCAAATTGATGCTGATGATCTAGAAGAGATGGACATGCAGTGGCAGATGGCTATGATAGTAAGACGGGTTAAACGATTCATGAAGAAAACAGGTAGAAAGTTCGTTGGCGAAAGACCAGGTTTTGATACGTCAAAGGTTTGATGGTATAACTGTCAACAGAATGGTCACTTTGCTAAGGAATGTACAAATGAAAGAGTCGAACGTAGTCAGAACAGGCCGGCACAACAGAATGGGGAAGGTAGTGAGAATAGGGCTATGGTATCTAGACACAATGGTGGATACAACTGGAATCTGCAAGTTGAGGAAGTGTTCGAACAGGCTAACTTGGTAAACATCGAAACTGGAGGGAGTGAGAAAGAGACGGGAGAAAATAAAGCTTATATGGCAGAAGTGAACGATCAGCTTTCTGAGGTAAGTTCTGAACTCCCTTGTATGCAATGTGAAAATCTGTCTGAACAATTGAAAACAATAACTGATCAGTTTGTTAGTTTGGACGCTCAATTTAAAACGTTAAAAGAAGATCATCACGATACTAAAACTAGAGAAAACAGTTACTCAGTAAAAATAAAAGCTAGTGAAAAGGATATAAGAAGTCTTAAAGCCAGTCTAGCCGAGAAAATACAAGTTATTGATCTTAGTTATGAAGTGTTAGAGGAAAAAAACAAACTAATTGCTGAAAGGGATAAATAGATAGCTGATTACCATGTAAAAGTGGTGGAATTAAACAGAAAAATTGAACAGTTTAGAAACTCCTCAGCAATGCTTGATCACATCGTAAGTGTTCAACGTTCCCCAGTTAACAAAGGGGGAATTGGATTTTCTGAAGTTCCACAACCATATAACCATAACTATACGTATGATCCTAGTAATCAGAAATCTATTGATGTTGAAATTAGTCAGACTGTTCCTGTCAAAGTTTCGATTAAAGAACCTGAAGTTAGTAAAAGCGAAACATGTAAGCCTGTTTCAAATGTTAAGATTTCTGCTCCTAGTTCTGTCTCATCAAATTCGGACAAGACATCCGAATCAAGTGAGATAAAAGAAGATGTAGTGTTACTAAAACGTGGGGAGGAATATAAGCCAATTGAAAAGAACTCTCCCCTAAACCTGTTTGTCCCACCATATGTTAGACAAACGGGTAGTAATGCAACCTCAACATCTGAAACAACTGTTGAGACAAAAGTTGAACATAGGAGTTGTTTCAGATGCAATCAAATAGGACACCTGATTGCTGATTGCCCTCTTAAACAGAGATTCAGAGGTATGTGGCCTCCGAAAACTGAGAATAAAACGAATAGTAATTACTATAATGGTAAGAATGCAAACTCACCAAAGTTAAGACATTGGACTAAACCAAGATTTCAAAGATATCAATCTCAGTTTTTCCCAGTTAACAACCAAACCTACCATCATAATTCGGTTAATTCACTAAGGTTTGGTAGGCCTCATAGTCAATACTCAAGAAGGTTTCCTTTTAGGATTTACAGAAATCATTCTCAAACTGACTTTGGGCAACCAAAGTACAGGATGCCGTTTAACAGATTTAATCGACCCAAGACCAGTAGGTCTTGGGTCCCTAGATTTTAATCTCTTTCTTTAACTGTGCAGGAACAGTTGAACAGGGCAGTAAACAATCTGTGGGTTGTAGACAGCGGCTGTTCCCGGCACATGACTGGTAACAAAAATTTGTTACACGAATGGAAACCTGTTCAAGGAGGTAGGGTAAGTTTTGCTGGAGAGAGTGATGGTAGAATTACTGGTATTGGGACTGTGACAAATGGAAAAATGAAATTGGAAAAGGTGAATTTGTTGAGGAGTTGAAGCATAATCTATTGAGTGTATCTCAGATTTGTGACAAAGAGTACACCGTGCACTTTACTAAAAATGAAGCAATAGATCTGTATCCTGGTTTTAAGATACCAGAGGCATGGGTGGTGATGAAAGCTCCAAGAGAAAAAAACACATATGTAATGGATATGAGGTCAACAGAGATGGCAACAGAAGAATCATGTCTTCTGTCAAAAGCAACTGAATCAGAGTCCGAGTTATGGCATCGAAGAATAGGGCATATACATCTTAGAAAAATGAACTACATTGTCAAGAATGGGCTGGTGCTTGGTGTTCCTTTGAAGAATTTCAACTTTGAAGACCAATGCTTATCGTGCAAGAACGGAAAGCAACACAAGAAACCCCATCTCTCCAAGAAGGTTAATTCAATAGTCAGTATCCTAGACCTACTTCACATGGATCTCTTCGGTCCCGTGAATGTAAAAAGTCTAGGTGGAACATCATATTGCTTGGTAATAACTGACGATTACTCTCGATTCTCTTGGGTATACTTTCTGAAGACAAAAGATGAGACAGTTCAGTTAGTAATTAACCTGATTACCAAGGTTGAAAATATTGTGGGGAGAAAGGTAAAGTACATCAGGAGTGACAATGGGACAGAGTTCAAGAACTAACAGATGGAGATGTTCTGCTTACAGAAATGGATAGACCACCAGTACAGCGCCCCGTATACTCCGCAACAAAATGGAGTGGCTGAGAGGAAAAACAGGACGCTAATTGAAGGAGCCAGAACCATGCTGGCTGATGCTAAACTTCCCGTGGTGTTCTGGGCTGAAGCATTTGCCACAGCCTGTTATATCCTTAATCGTGTTTTAACTGTTAAAAGGCTAAATAAAACTTGTTATGAACTTATGCATGGTCGAAAGCCAAACTTGAATGGTCTCGAACCATTCGGGTCCCCATGTACGATATTAAAGACAAACTCAAAATTTGGTGAGAAAGCCGATGAAGGTATTTTATTCGGATATGTTGTTGGGACACCCAACAGAAGAGTCTTTAATTTATCGAGCAGCAAGGTTGAAGTGGTATGTAACACCGACATCACGAGTTACAAACCACCAATGCCTAGCACGGGACCCGCTGAAGCTTTTGACTATGATAAACTGTTCAAATCCTTTAATATGCCTTACTTGGATTTTGCAGAAGTTGATGAGAAAATTGCTACACAGATTCTGTATGATGAGGAAGAAAATTTTGTGCAACGTCCGTAGTACAATGAATGTCAACCTTCCTCGTCAACTGCAGCTGATACCCCTGCTGCCCCTACTGAAGACGAACTTTTCAATCCATTTCACTCTCAACAACAATCGCCCATTGATGAACTCTCTTCGAACCTGGAAGACAATCTGCAAGTCAGTTCGGTTCCGACTACTGGAGTTCACAAAAACCACCTTTTGGAGAACGTGATAGGTGATTTGTCTGACGGTGTACAAACAAGACGAAGCTTGAATGAGCACACTTGTGTTTACGCAAGCATTAAAGAAACGGGTATCTTAAATGAATGCTTGTACACCTGCTTCATCAGCCAGATTGAACCAAAGAACTATCAAATGGCTCTAAAGGACAGCTCGTGGGTCGAAGCCATGCAAGAAGAGTTAGCCCAGTTCGAGAAGATGGAAGTATGGAAATTGGTTGCAAAACCGAAAAATGTTCATGCTAATGGCACCAAATGGGTTTTTCAAATGTAAGAGAGATGAGAAAGGGATAATCATAAGGAACAAGGCAAGGCTGGTAGTAAAAGGGTTTAATCAGCAAGAAGGGATCGACTACAATGAAGTGTTTGCTCCTGTGGCTAGATTGGAAGCCATTCGACTATTTTTGGCATTTGCTGCATACAATGAGACGAAGGTGTTCCAGTTAGACGTGAAAAGTGCTTTTCTGAATGGTAAAGTCGATGAGGTAGTATACGTTGAACAGCCTCCAGGTTTTCCTGACCCTGACTTTCCTGATCATGTGTACAAGCTGAGTAAAGCGCTATACGGACTACATCAGGCCCCTCGTGCCTGGTACGCAATCTTATCAGATTACTTACTTGAGAATGGGTTCGAAAGAGGAAAGATCGACAGCACGCTATTTGTCAAGAGAAAGGAGGGAGATTTTCTTCTAGTTCAAGTCTACGTGGATGACATCATCTTTGCTGCATCAAAAGTCGCCATGTGTCAGGATTTTGAAGAAGTCATGAAAAAGAGGTTTGAAATGAGTGCAATGGGTGAATTAACATTCTTTTTAGGATTGCAGGTTGATCAGAAGAAAGATGGGATGTTCATCCATCAAACTAAATATGTCCAAGACGTTCTCAAATGCTTCAAGATGGAGGACAGCACTCCATTTGATACTCCAGTGTGCGTCAACCACAAACTGGGTGCTGATTCGGACAGTGATGAAGACGTGGACCCCACCCAGTATCGAGCAATCATAGGTTCTTTAATGTATTTAACTGCATCTAGACCTGATATTATGTTTGCAGTTTGTCTCTGTGCTCGATTTCAGGCAAGCCCAAAGGAATCTCACATGAAGGGAGTAAAGAGAATACTGCGGTATCTCAAAGGCAAGCCTAAGCTGGGATTGTGGCACACGAAAGGGGGAGACTTGGATTTGGTCGCTTACACAGATTCTGACTATGGAGGTTGCAATCAGAACAGGAAGTCGACAACCGGTGGATGTCAGTTTATGGGAGGAAGATTGGTGTCATGGCAGTGCAAGAAGCAGACCTCAGTAGCCATTTCTACCTGTGAAGCAGAGTACATGGCAGCATCGAACTGCTGCTCCCAGGTTCTTTGGATACAACAGCAATTGCGCGATTACGGTCTGAATTTCACTCAAACTCCTATTTGTATTGATAACACTGCTGCAATCTCAGTAACTAACAATCCCGTAAAACATAGCAAAACTAAACACATTGACATTCGTCATCATTTTATACGGGATTGTGCTGAGAAGAAATTAATAGTGCTAGAAAAGGTTGATTCGTTAGATAACTTCACTGATCTTTTTACTAAAGCGTTTGACAGAACTCGTTTTCAAAATCTTGTTGAGCTTAATGGGATGATCAATCCCGAGTAACCGTATTTTATATATATATATATATATAAAAGTCACTATCGCTTAGAATTATGTCGGTTGATTCAGTTTGAAGGACATATCTTCGGATGTGTTTGGTCCTCACTTCTACCAGTAGATTATGAGGATAGCCATTAACCAGATGACTGAAAGTGACCGGGGCGGTTTATGATGTGTTTTTATTTTTTCGCTGAAAAATAGCCGTTCATACTTAGTTAGAAGGACACATATTCGTATGTGGTCGGTCCAGCTGATCCATTGGATCTTCAGGATAGCCGTTTACCTGAAGACTTTGACTTGATCGGGGCGATAGAATTTAAAATTTTTTAGGGAGATGATATAATTTTTCAAGTCTACAACTTCGTAAGAAGTTTCAATACAATGTTTCTAAGAAAATTGATCCAACCTTGGAAAGTGATACAAAAACTATTTCTGTGTGCTTAACTAGTGAAGTTATTAGGCCTAAAAGACTCTAGAACAGTCATTGTATGTTATTGTAGCTTTTTATGGTGCGTAAAAGTTAAAGTGATACTAACTAAATCTTCTCAATTTAAAGGGAAGACTCACTAAGAGTTGTGTATGTCTCCATATACATCTTTCCGAATGATAGGCAGAAAAGCGATTACCCAGTCATACACGATCCCGTGAATGTACTTACTGTTTAATCAGACACTACGGGTCTAGGTCAACTCGGGGTGACTTGGGGAAAGCCAAATAAGCTTTGAGAATAGATAGGAGGCATCACAATCTCTGATGTGTTGTCCGTTTAAATTTTGAGCTTAATTGAACCTAATCCGTATCACAGATGCGATGAAAACCATACTAAGTCGTATACCTGCTTACAACCTGTTTCTTTATGTCATAATACAGCTGAACATGGATCTATGTGACAGTCACTTAATTAGTATGATTCCTGTTCGGATCTTTTCTAGATGTTAGTGCACGGTTTTGCGTCTCGAGTCTTTGTAATTATCATTAATGTTTATTTGATTATTTTAATGTAATATTTAATGTTATTTATCTAATTCGTTATGTTTAGTCTAGTTCGCTAGGAATGTTAGCGAACTAAGACTAGTTCGTTAAGATTAAGTCTAGTTCGTTAGGGATGTTAACGAACTAGGACTTTATAATGTATTCCCTCCTGATTCGTTAGGGGATGTTAACGAATCAGGGGGTGGTTCGTTAAGTTAAGTTATTTAACGAAGGGGATGCTTGTAACGCCCTGAAATTCGATTGGTAAACTAGGATCGTGAAATCATCGGAAACTATAGACTTTGGGATTCTGGACGATAAGTTCGGAACCCATATCATTGGAAAAATCTGCTTTTATCATTTAAAATGTTTATTTTATAAAACGACATTTACGCCTGAAAAATATTAATTTTTATGCTTTCGAAAAATTTAAATATTCTTATTTAAAAAGATTTCAAATAATTATTCGGAAAATGGTTTTATAAAAGTTTTGCTGAAAAAGTTTTAGTTTGTTTAAAAACTTATGAACTCGACTAGTCTTGACCCGGCGGTAGCCTAAACCCGAACCCGAGTCACCCGAGTATTTAAGCGGAAAATCAAGTATTCTTACACCATCTCTTTCATTTCCACCAACACTTCCCACCCAAACACTCTCATTCTAGAGAGAGAAACTAGAGAGAGAAAGTCTTCAAACTTCAAATCCGAGTCCACAAATCTGTTTGTTGATGTTCTTGGTAAGATCTTCTTGAAAATCATCCATTTTCATAACCATTTTCGGCCTCAAATCGAGCAAAAACACCCATTTTCGTTTCTTGAGTTTTCGGGTCAAAAACCGTCTTGTTTTGGTGTCAAAATGCAGGCTTTTGTGTTTAAAATCACTGGGAATCGATAGTCCCTTCAATCCCGAGCATTTCCATGTCAAAAACTTCGATTTTGGGTCAAAAATCTGGAAAAATCTGAAAAACCCGTAGGTTTCTCCGTCGCCCAGCTTGAAGGAGTCGAATCAGACTCATTCGATCGAATCAGTCGATCGAATCAGGCCAGTCGATCGAACCAGTCCGGTCGACCGAATAGGAAAGCAACCGAATGGTCTCCAACTCATTCGACCGAATGAGTTTCGTATTCGATCGAACGAGTGTCTATTCGATCGAATAAGTTCCATGTTCGACCGAACGAGTTTTCCCAACTGGTTCGACCAAATGTGTTTCTAGTTCGATCGAGTGTGCCTCAGATTCGATCGAATGTGTGTCTATTCGATCGAATGTGTGTCTATTCGATCGAACAAGTTCCTATTCGATCGAACGTGTTCCTATTCGATCGAATCAAGCCAGAACCAAGCTGTTTTCGTCTTTAAAACCCAGTTTTTGCTCGAGGTCACGTAAGCTCGTTTTCTTAGACTTATAGCACGTTGTTAACCTTATATATATGTCCAACTCTAGGCTAAGGAGATCTATTGTAGCACCATCCTAACCCAAGATCAAGGTGAGTTCATAGCCCCTATTTAAGCTTTTCAAAACTATGGGGTGGAAACATGGTAACTTTACACGTTTGGATAAAATCATTTATGCAAACATTCTTTAAACTATAAACATTTGGATTTCTACACACGTGCGGAAATCCACGAGCTTCTTGGTAATCTATAAACTTTGGAAATCTATGAACATGGGGAAAACCCATTAACTCATGGAGATCTAAGAACATTGGAAATCAATGAGTATGGGAAATTCTGTGAACATTGACATCATGGGAACGGGAATCAAATTCATATCATCATAGTCATTGTGTCAGCATGGAAATCTAGAGATCAAAACATCATGAGTTGAATTGGACGCGAGAGTCTATTCTACTCTCGGTAGAACTCACGACCATGAGTGGCATTCTATTCTCGGTGGCACTCGTAACTCATGGGATTTCATACTAGTCTCGGTGAAATCCATAACTCTTGAGGACCTATACTATTCTCGGTAGGGACCAAGGGAACCCAGGATTCTTTGGGGTGTCTATCCTACTCTCGGTAGAACCTAGCTGAGTCCTGGATGGCAAGAACGAGGTAGTCTTGGTTTAAGTCTTGCGTGAGTTCAATCAAGTCTTGTGTGATCATTGGGTTTCATCATCATTCATCATCATCATTTGTTCACCATCATCTTGGACACTAGTAAACAATGGGATTTTGGTGTTGGTTTATCTAGTAAACTTAGCATGCTCAAATCTATATGTCCTTGTTTATGCTTAACTGTTATGTGCTACATGTACCGTTGGGAGACCGCAAATCTTTGAGTAATCTTATCACATACGACTCTAATGGGAGATTGATAAGCCCGTTGAGAGCCCAGGAGAACATTTCATGTTTGACTTACTACAAAAACCTCTGTGGGAAAACCAAGAGATCTTTTCTTACAAACCATTTTAAAAACTGGGAATTATACCCAAACATAGTAGTATAAGTTGTAGGAGTGGTGGGTTAGCCGCAGGTACACCCTATATATAAACCCCTACAACCTATACTAGTATGTTTGTGTATAAAACTCTTTTCTTTAAACCTATGAATTCACTCATCTACTTTATGTAGTTGACAGTTTGTTACATGTTTTCAGGAAATAATGCAGCAAGAAATCCCTAGCAAGTTTAGAGGCCTTAGAAAGATGAAGGCTAGACTAGGAGTCGTTGGAAACTTGATATTTTGTATTAAAACAATTTGTTTCATGTTACCTGGTTGATGTAATATTTGACATTTTGGTTATGTTTATGCATTTAGACTTTTATACTATTGTGCTCAACAATCACGACTTAGTCGCCGCACCTCGATTTTTCCGCCATCACGATCGGGGTGTGACAATGCTGGTTCGCTAGGGGATGTTAGCGAACCAGATCGTCTTCTATAAATAGTGAACCACTGTTCACTTGTAAAGTATTGAAGTTTTGAGAGAATTAACATTATTCAGAAAGTTTAAAGTATTCTCTCTCTCTCACAAGCTTCACGTTAATCTTATTGATAATATATATATATATATATATATACTACTAACAATCAAGCTAAGGTATTAAAAGAGTTAGATTCGTTTAATTAATATCAATGTATAGATCTGGATTAGATCTAAGATATTGATTAGCACGAGTGATAACAAAGAAAGGGGATCAAACAAGTGGTATCAGAGCTTTCGGGGCTCAATTCACTTAGTCTGATTGTTATTGTTATAGTGTTTGTGTTTATTTTCTGTTTGGTTTGATTTTGAATCAATTCGAGTTGATTTGGATTGATTCTGGATGGATTAGAGTGAATCTGATTTAGTTAAAGTATTTTTGATGTTCAATTGAGTGGAATTGGATTGTGAATTGGATTTGTGATGTGTATTGGGTTTTCGGTTTGAGTCCATAAACAGAGGAGTGATTTTGGTTGAAATTGGTTCGTGTTTGGTGATAATCGGTTACGAGATGAGTTGAGTTGAATTCGTGTTGTGATTACGAAGAGTTTGGTATGTTATTTGTTAGTTTTGGTTAAGAATTTAGTGTGTATTACAGATCTGGAATTGATGAGTTTCTGGGTTTGTTCTTCATATTTATGGAAATTTGTTCTTGAATGTTTGAAGATTTGAAGATGAATGCGATTCGCTATAAAGTTCCAGGCGATTCGCTATGTCTTTAATTTGATTCGTTATCAATTCTTGCCATTCGCTAACAGTTCGCTAACTGATTCGTGTGGGTTAATTAATTCGTGTTATCTTGTTCGTTAACTAGATAACTGATTCGTTTGACACGTGTTTGTCTTGGGATTTGTGCTCTAACAACGTTTTGCCACGTGGCAGAAAGGAATCAAGTTTGTTACAAACGGTTGTAACAACCTGATTCGTTATAGTATAATTCACTATAGTGTTGATTCGCTATCAACTGTAGCTAATTCGTTAAGTTGACTTGGTCAATTCGCTTGATCAATTCGTTAAGTTGACTTGGTCAATTCGCTTGATCAATTCGTTAAGTTGACTTGGTCAATTCGCTTGATCAATTGGTTAAGTTGACTTGGTCAATTCGCTTGATCAATTCGTTAAGTTGACTTGATCAAGTCGTTTGGTCAATTCGTTAAGTTGACTTGTGATTCGTTAAACCTTCATCACATTCGTTATCTGTTTCGCCATTTGGGTGATTCGTTAAATTTATTTGTGATTCGTTAAGTTGACTCGCTAGGTTGACTTTTGATTCGCTAACTCATTCACCTCATTCGTTAAGATTTGATTCGTTAAAACTCAATTCGCTACATTGTTCACAGTTCGCTATTGCTGATTCACTGATTCGTTAAGATATTTTATTATTTGTTTAATTTTCAAAGATGGCTGGTATGTATGCATTGGCGTCTCAAAAATGTTGATGCAACAAATGTTGCAACTTGATACCGAGATAGGTTCACATTCTAAATGTCCAAGATTGATGAAGTTCAGTGACTTTGCCAAATGGGAACCTCGGTTTCGTGCACATTTGGGATCTGTTCATCCTGATTGTTCTTACTGTCTTGATGAGGTTTATATTGCACCAATGATTGGTGATGATACTATTGGGTATACTCCTAAAGCTGTTTCTCAATACTCACAAGAAGAGAAGAAAGCTTTAGAAATCGAGATAAAAGCATATTCTACTTTGACTATGGCTTTACCAGAGAATATTTTTCATCAAGTTGGAAGTATCAAGAGATGTGCATCTTTGTTTCAACATCTGCGTATGAGAAGCATGGGAAACACAGCTGAGAGTAAGAAAGTGATGCTCAAGTTTCAATTTCGAAACTTTAATTTATTGAAAGGAGAAACAGTTGAAGAGATGACTACAAGATTTAGTCACTTAATTGCTGAAATGAAAATGGAAATTTCTGAAAGAGATAAAATTGACACTATCAAGAGTGTGCTTCCTAGTTCATATTCAACATTTCTCATGGTTTTGAAAGAGAATGATTATTTTCTGAATGAAGATTTGACAGCACTTGAATTTCTACAAAAGATCGAAGCTAGAGAATATGATCTTAAGTGTCAAAAATCTTCAAAAGAAAATCAAGATCCGGCTTTCTATGGTGGAAGTATGCCTCTGAGTTCAACGATTTCACCTATCACTGCTTTTCTTACTCATGCTGCAAGTGAAAAAGAATCTGCTATATTTAATGATCCAAAAGTTTGTTTCTACTCTGCTGGTAATTCAGGTGGTTCTAGAATTTCTACTAGTACTAATCCATTTGCTACACCACCTAGTGTGAATATGAAGGAAGCTGAGCAAAACTTTGCTTTTCTGACGGCATTTCTGTCCTCATATGAAAACTTGGTGAGTAGTAAAATTGCCACGAGTGAGTTAACAGATGAAGATTATGATCAGATAGATCCGGATGATCTAGAGATCATGGATTTGAAATGGAATATGGCCATGATCGTTCGTAAAGTAAAAGATTCATGCAGAGAACTGGAAAAGATCTTCCAGCGTTAAACAAGAAGTTGGGTTTTGATAAATTGAAGGTGAAATGTTATAATTGTCAAGAATTCGGGCATTCGCAAAGGAATGTGACAAACCAAGAAAAGAATACACTGGACCTCGTGGTCAAAGTCAAAATGCTTCTTCACCACGGGGAAGTGATGCTGAAAAGAAACCATCTTCTTCAACAACACAAGCAATGTTAGCAGACGGGACTGATTGGTCACAACGGCTACTATGCAATGATGTTCAACAAATTTAGCTATGTTTGGGTTACATGAAGATTGTCAAGATGCTACTGCTAGTGTGATGTCTTCAGATAATGATTCTGGATCTGATTCTGACGATTCTTGCGACAAGTCTTCTGAATCAATGTTTGCTTGCATGGCTAAGATCAATGAGGTTAGTAATTCTATTTCTTCTACTTCATTTGTTAAAACATCATCTGTTGACTGTGAATCTAACAACTCTAAGTTAGAAGCTTTGAAAAGTCAAAATGATAATCTTATAAGAGAAATTGCTTCTCTTAAGGACACTTATCGACAATCTCTTGAGTCTCAAATGAAATCTCGAGAAAAGATTGAAGCATTGTCGACAAGTAATCATGATCTCAAAGCCGAGTTATCTGTGAAAATGACCATTAATGACCAAATGTTTCAGGAAATCTTGAAACATCGTTCTAAGATAACTGAGCTTGAGAATGAGGTTCTTGAGTTGAAGAACAAGTTGGGTAAATTTCGAAATTCTTCATTTTTATTGAATGAAATTATTGAAGTTTCTGGAAAACAAAAAGATTATAAGAAAGGTATTGGTTTTGTTGAAATTCCACCACCTTTTCATAATGATTATAAAATTATCCTTTTGCAAGAAAAGAAGAGGATTTGATTCAAAAGGAATCTGTGATTTCTGAAAAACCTAAAATGATTAAACCTGAAATTGTTAAACCCCAAGTTGCTCCTCAAAAATCTCATGTCCAAAGCAAAAAGGTGTTTGTTGAACACAATGACGAGGTCATTATCGAGGATGTGTTTGAACCAGAGATTATACACAAGAATAAGAACATTCCCAGTTCTAATCATATTCTGTGCGAACCTCACGAATTTGAGGAAGCAGTGTATAGTTCACACAAACCTCAAGCGACAAAGGATAATTCAAAGAAAGTGAACTCTATGAAGGCAAAGAAGTCAGTTAAACCGAAAATTTCTGATGAGGATCTAATGCGTTTCATTAATCCTTGTAGTTCTAAGCCATCGACTGCTAGAGTTTTTAAGTTAAAAGGAATGGACACTATGTTCACTGAAAAAGACATTCCAATAAGTATTATCAAACCTGTACTTATTGAGAGTGTTTTTGTCAATGAAACTTCAAAAATTCAAGAACTTGAACGTGTGTATGCTCAAACGAAAACATCAGTTCAGTGTGATCCATTGACTAAGGAAAAACAATTTTAAAACAAGCTAAGAAGATTAATTTTGTTAAGTCAACTGGAACAAATACACTAAAAAGTTTTTCAAATAGTTCTAATTTAGATTTTTATTTAAAGAAGAAATCTGAATTATCTGATGAATTTGCTAAGAGCATGACTAAAAATGTGAGTCATCATCAACCATCTATTCCAATTTTTCCTAAACATCACCATGTGGACATGCGAACGTGTTTTTTATGCGGTCAACAAGGTCATGTTGTGAAGAATTGTAATCAACAGAACTTTCAGAATCTTCATCCTTTTATCAAGGACAAATCTAAACCAATTCCAGTGGTTAAGGAGATTCTGAAACGACCAGTGTCTTATGCTGATGATACTCATATTTTGTTCTCTGATGTGAATCCTCGGAAGGTGTTTCATATCAATGAGACACACGGTCAAGTGAAACCAAAATTCATTCCAACTGAACCTATATGTCAAAACAGGAATTCAAACATTGTTCAAGCAGCTTACTTAAGACGAAAGTCTAAGAAGCCTGTAACTTATTCACAAGTGGCTGAACAACAATTGAAAACTGTTAAAGTTAATGATCAAAGAGAAAACCAAAAGGTGCCCAAGACTGAGGCCTGGGCTGCCTTTTTGAACTAATCATTCTTTTTTATGTGTAGGGTTCATCCAAGACCATTTATGGTGAAAACTGGATCATGGATAGCGGATGTTCTCGTCATATCACCGGAAATCTCGACCTATTGACCAACGTAAGAAATATTCAAGGGGGTTATGTAGCGTTTGCTATGAATTCTGGGGGCATGATCACACAAGAGGGTGAAGTTTCAAATGGTCACATTACGTTTGAGAAAGTGAATTATTGCAATAAGGTTGATCATAACTTATTGAGTGTATCGCAGATTTGTGATAAAAAGTACACTACAATATATACTAACAAAGAGTGTCTTATCTTGAAACCGGGTTTTATTATTCCCGAGAACATGGTTGTCATGCGATCACCACGATCAAATGATATTTATGTCTTAAACATGAGTTCTAAGATATCAACATCGATCGAAACATGTTTTGTCTCGAAAGCAACCGAGAAAGACTCGATTCTATGGCATCGAAGAATGGGTCACATTCATGTTAGAAAGATGAATTATTTAATGGCAAATAATTTAGTTGAGGGTGTCTCGTTAAAGAACTTCAAGTTATCTGATCACTGTGTTGCATGCAAGAAGGGCAAACAGAAGAAGAAGACACATCCTTCTAAGTTATTGAATTCCATTAATACTCCTCTTGAACGACTTCATATGGATTTGTTTGGTCCAGTGAATCGTGCGAGTATTTCTGGAGACTGGTATTGTCTTGTAGTGACAGATGATTATTCAAGATATTCATGGGTGTTATTTATGAGTTCAAAAGATCAAACACCTGTTTTGGTACAAAACCTTATTACTAAGATCGAATCACTGTACAAACAAAAGGTGAGGAGAATCCGGAGTGATAATGGTACTGAATTCAAAAACACTATTTTGGATTTCTTTTGTATTCAAAAGGGAATTCACCGAGAATATAGTGCACCTTATGTACCACAACAAAACGATGTTGCTGAAAGGAAAAATAGAACTCTGATTGAAGCGGCACGTACAATGCTTGCTGATTCAAAGCTTCCTATTCAATTTTGGAATGAAGCAGTGAACACAGCTTGTTATACACTTAATCGGGTTCTAACAGTAAAGCGACTCAAGAAGACAAGCTATGAAATATTGAATAACAGAAAACCTAATTTAAAGTACCTGGAACCATTTGGGTGTCCGTGTACAATGTTGAAGAAGGATTCAGGTAAATTCGATGAAAAGACTATTGAAGGATACTTCTTGGGATATGCGTCTCCAAAGAAAAGAGTATTTAATTTTACATCTGGCTGTGTTGAAGAATGGTACCATGTGGACTGTCAAAAGTACACAACTCCTTCTCAAGGGAAAGGTCCAGACTGGATGTTTGATTACGATAGCTTATTTAATTCGTTTACTCCTTCGACTGAACACATCGATGAAGATCTGGTTAGAGCATATTTTGAAGAACACTTGAACATTCCAAGCTCTTCAAATTCTAATGCAGATGAAGTTCAACCCGATGCTACAACTGAAGAATCTCAAGTTGTTCCTCCAGTTGTTATTGATAGTGCTTCTACTTCTTCCGATGATGATCAAGCTGAGATTCAAGTTATTGATCTTGATAGTGATAATGCATCATCTCCCGAGTTGGTTGAACATTACACTAATTTATTTGATAATGTTGTTGTTCCTGAAAATCCTACTCTTCGGATTCATGGATATCATCCACAGGACAATATCATTGGAGAACTTGATGTGGGCGTTCGTACACGTCATCAAGTTGCTTCGTCAAGCGACAATAATGTATTGTGTGCTTACACTAATTTACACTCTTCGGGAATTGTGAATATTGCTAAATTCAATTGCTTTCTATCTCAAGTTGAGCCAACGACAGCTCGTAAGGCACTTGAAGATCCTTCTTGGGTAGAAGCTATGCAAGAGGAATTACAACAATTTGCATGATTGGGTGTTTGGGATTTAATAGACAAGCCTGCTAGGGTCAAGAAAGCAATTCCAACCAAGTGGGTATTTAAATGTAAAAAGGACGATCGAGGGGTGATTGTCATAAACAAAGCACGTCTGGTGGTGCAAGGTTTTCATCAGCAAGAGGGTATTGATTATACTGAGGTATATGCTCCAGTTGCAAGATTAGAGTCGTTCGAATCTTCCTGGCTTATGCTGCTTACAAGAATATCAAGGTCTATCAAATGGATGTTAAAAGTGCTTTTCTCAATGGTGAACTACATGAGGAAGTGTTTGTTCAACAACCACCTGGTTTTGAAGATCCTGATTATCCAGACTGTGTTTACCGTTTAAACAAGGCCCTGTATGTCACACCCCGATCGCGATGGCGGAAAAATCGAGGCGCGGCGACGAAGTCGTGATTGTTGAGCACAATAGTATAAAAGTCTAAATGCATAAACATAACCAAAATGTCAAATATTACATCAACCAGGTAACATGAAACAAATTGTTTTAAAACAAAATATCAAGTTCCAAACAACTTCTAGCCTAGCCTTCATCTCTCTAAGGCCTCTAAACTTGCTAGGGATTTCCTGCTGCTTTATTTCCTGAAAACATGTAACAAACTGTCAACTACATAAATTAGATGAGTGAATTCATAGGTTTAAAGAAAAAGAGTTTATACACAAACATACTAGTATAGGTTGTAGGGGTTTATATATAGGGTGTACCTGCGGCTAACCCACCACTCCTACAATTTATACTACTATGTTTGGGTATAATACCCGGTTTTTAAAAAAAGGCTTGTAAGAAAAGATCTCTTGGTTTTCCCAAAGAGGTTTTTGTAGTAAGTAAAACATGAAATGTTCTCCTGGACTCTCAGCGAGGTTATTACTCTCCCACTAGAGTCGTATGTGATAAGATTACTCAAAGATTTGTGGTCTCCCAACGGTACATGTAGCACATAACAGTTAAGCATAAACAAGGACATATGAATTAGAGCATACTAAGTTTACTAGATAATCCAACGCCAAGATACCAAGTGTTACTAGTATCCAAGATGATGGTGAATGAATGATGATGAATAGAATGATGACCTAGAATGATGACGAAGCCCAATGGTCACACAAGACTTGATTTGAACCCACGCAAGACTTAAACCAAGACTACCTCGCTCTTGCCATCCAGGACTCAGCTAGGTTCTACCGAGAGTAGGATAGACTCCCCAAAGAATCCTGGGTTCTCTTGGTCCCTACCGAGACTAGTATAGGTCCTCAAGAGTTATGGATTCCACCGAGACTAGTATAGAATCCCATGAGTTACGAGTGCCACCGAGAATAGAATTGCCACTCATGGTCGTGAGTTCTACAGAGAGTAGAATAGACTCTCACGTCCAATTCAACTCATGATGCTTTGATCTCTAGATTTCCATACTGACACGATGACTATGATGACATGAATATGATTCCCATTCCCATGATGTCAATGTTCATAGAATTTCCCATACTCATTGATTTCCAATGTTCTTAGATCTCCATAAGTTGATGGGTTTCCCCATGTTCATAGATTTCCAAAGTTTATAGATTACCAAAAAGCTTGTGGATTTCCGCACGTGTGTAGAAATCCAAAGGTTTATAGTTTAAAGAGTGTTTGCATAAATGATTTTGTCCAACCGTGTAAAGTTACCATGTTTCCACCCCCATAGTTTTGAAAAGCTTAAATAGGGGCTATGAACTCACCTTGTTGGTTTAGTAAGGCTGCTAGAGGCGACGAGTGCTATCCAATTTGTTGATCCTCTAAGTCTAGAATAGGGCATAATAGGTTAACAACGTGTTATAAGTCTAAGAGTACAAGCCTACGCGACCTCGAGCAAAAACTGGGTTTTAAAGCTGAAAAAAAAAAAAAAACAGGAGGCTGGATCTGATTCAACTGAATAGGATCTGATTCAACTGAATAGGATCTGATTCGACTGAATAGGATCTGATTCGACCGAATAGGATCTGATTCGACCGAATAGGATCTGATTCGACCGAATAGGATCTGATTCGACCGAATAGGATCTGATTCGACCGAATAGGATCTGATTCGACCGAATAGGATCTGATTCGACCGAATAGGATCTGATTCGACCGAATAGGATCTGATTCGAC